>NC_056750.1:665499558-665687058 GCF_019279795.1 Protopterus annectens | reverse complement strand
ATGAGCACCAACAAGGATGCGTGGATCGTGCCATCCCTATCAAAACCAAGACTCGGTCCATTAAGGGAAGGAAACCAGTCTGGTGGAACCCTGCCATAAACAGGCTATACAGTAGAAGGAGGAAACCAGTTCAGAAAAAAAGCAAATCCCAAGAAGGAAAGACATCCCTTATCAATAAGAAACTAAGGTCCCTCATAAAATCATCCAAGGCTAACTTGGAAAGAAAAATAGCCAAGGATTCGAAAGATAACCACAAAGCCTTCTTTAGCTGTATTAAGAATCTAAGTGGCTACTCGCAGATATGCACTGAACTAGTGCAAAATAGCAGAAAATATACTGAACCTACTGATGTTGCCAACATCCTGGCAGATTCGGTGCAAACTTCACCCCCCTCTCACCCCCAAAAGGGCCCACTACAATACCGGAAAAGTGTAGTGTCACAGAAATCACAGATGCACAGGTGAAAATAGCCCTTTCAAAAGCCAAAAACACAGCATCAATGGGGTCAGATATTGTCCCAGGCTGCGTTTTGCACGAACTACAGAATGAACAACCCCCCCCCCCATCTAAACACGCTGTTCAACCTCAGCCTGTCCACAGACTACGTGCCCATAGAATGGTGCACAGCAACAGTTATTCCACTCCACAAAGAAGGTGCCACAACTGACCCTGATAACTATTGCCCCATAAGCCTGACTAGCCTGTTCTGCAAGGCTATGGAGCGCATCATCATGGAATTTATTAACAAAGACAATGGGAACCTCCAAACACGTGACCCAACCCAGTTCGGCTTTAAGGGCAGATCATGCCTACTAAACCTGGTTAACTTCTTTGAGACAGTCACCAAGGCCATAGATGAGGGAAAGGTTGTTCACACAGACTACCTTGACCTCGCCAAGGCTTTTGACACCATTCTCCACTCGAGTATTACAAAAAAACTCACCAGCCTGAACATAAACCCCTACGTCATGAGATGGGCTGCCAGTTGGCTTACAGACAGAACTCACACATTAAGAATAGCAGGCTCCAGGTCTGACTCTAAACCAGTCACAAGTGGTGTCCCACAAGGCTTGGTCCTGGGACCCCTACTATTTGGCATATACTTCTCAGAAGTACAGGCAAACACAGGAGGACTATGGCTAACCAAGTTTGCCGATGACTGCAAATGGAGAGCCATAATTGACTATCCGGCTGACATGGGCATCCTCCAAAAGGGCCTTACTGAGATGGACACCTGGTGTCTAAGTCATGGCCTCAAGTTAAATGCCAAAAAATGCAGAGTCATCCCATTTGGGGAAAAACAAAATACCCACGAATTACCACATAGGTGGCAGCCCCCTTAATACAGAAGAGGTAATAAGAGATCTGGGGACCCAGCTAGATAGTAATTTCTCCTTTGACAATCATATTGCCAAAGTAGTTAGGAAATCCTTCTATGTGGCCCATCTAATTACTAAAGAGTTTGCATCCAGAAATAGAGGTTATAGTGCCCCTGTACTCATCACTCATCAGACCCATCATAGAGTACAATGCCCCATTTGGGATGTACCTCACAAGACACTTCCAACAGCTGGAGAGACCACAAAAGTACCTCACCAAGAAGATTACTGGCCTCAAACATATGTCCTATGCAGCCCTATTGAAAAAACTCTGGCTGTACTCATTGGCATATCGCTTACTCAGAGGTGATCTCTGCCTGACTTACAAAGCCATGTCCAACTCAGAATTGATGGGCATGCTCCACCTAAAGACATCCAAGTCACTGAGAGCCACACGCTCTAGTGAGCTAAACCTTGCCACAACAGTAAATAGAACATGCTGGCGGGATAGATTCCTGTCACAGAGACTCCCCATGCTTTGGAACAAAATTCCAAACTACATTAGGCAGAGCCCTTCACTAACACTCTCTTCAAGAGAAATCTTTACCAGTGGATGGGTAACAGAAAATACACCCCTCGGATCACTTCATTGGCTCTGCTTGACAGAGAATCAGTTAATTAATCAATGGGGTGGCAAAAGATGACACACTCTGGCTAGGCTTAGAAATGCCGTCAGGCAGATAGCCTAGCACCTACTTCGGGCAGATAGCCTAGCCACCTACCTGTGAACATTATATATATATATATATATATATATATATATATATATATATATATATATATATATATATATATATATATATATATAATAAAATGTGTATGTATACACACACATATATGTATGTGTGTGTGTATATTGTGTGTGTGTATATTGTGTGTGTGTGTGTGTGTGTGTGTATATATATATATATATATATATATATATATATATATATATATATATATATATATATACACACACACATAGTTCCCTTTTACCATCCCGAAATACTGAAAGCTCGACTTTCAGTTTCTCGGGACTGTAAAGGCGAAAATGACATCTTGAACATGCATAAGCACGAATTCGAATATCTGGAATCTGCCCTTATGCAGTGCAGCAACGGGACAGGAAGTGTTTGGCTGGGATGTTTTACGGAAGTGAAGGTAAGTGAGCGTTATTGTTAGATGTGCGTGTGGGTTAGGGTAGGGAGGTGAAAGTATGAGTGTGAGTGTTGGATGTGTTTGTGTATGTGTGATGTGTATGTGTGCGAGGCAGTGTGGAATGTCTGTGTGTGAGTAATGCATTTCGTTACAGTTAGTGCGATCTCTAAGTTGGTATATATAAGTAGCGGGGGTGTGGGGGGTGTAGGGGGGCTTGCCCCCCTGCCTAGATGTATTGTAGGATTGTGTAGTTTGTGTGTTGTGGGTTGAATGGTGTGCGTGTTGTGTGGCACATGGTTTGTGAATGTTTGGGATTTATTTTTTCGTGTTTGTAGGTTTCGTGATTGTGGGCTGTTCGACTTTACAGTTTAGAGGTACTGAAATTCGAGCTTTCAGTATTTCGAGATTATAAAGGGAAACCGCACATAAATAAATAAATAAATAAATATATATATATATATATATATATATATATATATATATACACACACACACACACACACACACACACACACACACACACACAAACAAACACATATGTATGAATTCACTTCATAACACTGAAAATGAGAAAACTTCATAATATAGAAGACCAAAACACTGAAACTTCAAAACACTGAAAACTGACCAAGTGTAAGCAGGGTGTAGTGAAGTGCAATCTTGGAGTTGATATATATGTATGTAGCAGGGGGTGTGGGTGCGCATAAGGGCTTGCCCCCCTGCTTACACTTGTTGGAAAGTGCTATGATTTATGTTATTTAAACTCAGTATATGTATGATGTGTTTTTCATTGTTTTGGTTTCAGTGTTTTGAGCTTTCAGTGTTATGAACTATGAATTATATATATACACACACACACACACACACACACAGATATATATAGATATATACACACACACATACACACATATATATGTGTGTGTGTATGTATGTGTATATATATATATATATATATATATATATATATATATATATATATACATATACACACACACACACACACACACACACACACACACATATATACATGTATGTCATATGGCACAATCTACACTATCACAAATGTTACTAATGTTGTCAAACAGCTCTGCATATCCAGTGTTCATCACTGGAACAGGTATCAGACATGCGTCTGGTTTAACACCTTGATGAGGTTTATGCCACAAAAAGAGTACTTGCTTATGGCCAATAAGCTGTGTGATGGATCACTATGGGAAAGGTGTACACTTCAGTTAAACATCACTGGAAGATGTGTATTGCGCTACATGAAGAAGGGTGCATTGTGCTCAGCTATTGGTGTGACAAATGATGTGAACTTAGGAGGTATTATGGCCTCTGATGTGGATGTCCTTCACATACTCATGTTGTCTAAAATGTAAGGCAGTAGTCAGCACTGTGTCCACATGCTAGAGTACATTCCACATATCGTCTACCCCAGGACACAGGTCACATACCTACTGGTTTGATTATAGGGTGTAATGTCTACATTATACTTGGGTTTTGTAAGATGTAAGAACCCCCCCCCCCGCCATCTTTATGTGTCATTGCAAGTGTGGTCATGGCTGTGGCAGCAATCTTTGGTGTGTCTTGATGCTGTCTGTATTATACTGATATCATGGTTCGAGTCATTGATTCCCCACAATCTGTAGTCCTTAATACAGCCGTTTGGACACAGGGTGTTTGTCATTTATAATGGCTGTAACTTTAATGGACAGAAAAAGGCCTAGCAGACAGCCGTGATGTATTGACCTGATCACTGGACCTTAGAAACAGTTCACTTCACATGTTTCAACATATTTCCATGCCATGCGCGTGATATAGTGGTCTCACCACTTGGTAATATAGGTGTATATGGCCACATCAGACAGTGTTGAGTGAATACCTCAGTGTGGTTTTGTGTCAAATGCCTTGGGCTTTTCAAGTTGAAAAGGATGATAGTGTTGTCTTCATTTATGCCCTCCTTTGACTTATTTGAGGATAGATGTGATGTAGCATTAACAAGTCACACAGGTCTGTTGTACACAGCTGGGATATTACTAGTGTCCATTTAGTAAAAGGTTCATGATGACGTGTTGGTCCCCCTCACAGATGTGGAGAGTCAGGATTTGTCTATACATGCATGCTTCGGGTGCTTTCCCCCTCCTTACTGACATGGATGCATGTTGATGTACACTATTCTGCAGGAACATAGTCTGTGTGGAGGTTGTGTTGAAGTGTATATTCAACCATGTCAGGAAGGTGTATTTGGTTAGTCATATAACAAAATAAAATAAAATGTTTAACATCAGGATCTAGGTATACAACATCAGGGGGATATAATTCCATAAGAACAAGATATCCGATTAAGTTGAGAGACAAAAAAATATAAGAAATGGAAGAGAGGTCGAACTACAACTTTGAAAACTGAAATAAATAAGCTGGACAAACGGCTGTAGCATAGTATGAGACAATATCAAGAAATATTTGAAGAAAATTTATGTAAAGATATTGAGCATACTAGGAAACCTTTTTATAAATACATAAGATGTGGAAGGAGTAAAGAAACAAATTGATAAGCTGTGTGCAGATTCTAAAATGTATTCTCTGACACAACAAATTATAGATATATTTACAAAATCTTATGCAAAACAGTTTGGCTCCACAAAAGGGGTGATAAGTTATCCTACTGACATCCAGGTAACCCCAGATACTGGAATCAAATTAGATTATATTGAAAAAGAACTGAGCAAACTGGATCCAAAGCACAGGGAGGAGACAGAATTAGTAACGATGACCTGAGAACACTTCAGGAAGATTTTACAGTACCATTATACCTATTATTCACTAGATCATATAAATATGGGGAGATTCCTCAAGATTGGAGGCATGCACCTATTAAACATGTCTTTTTAAGGGAAAGGCGAGTAGAACAAACCCAGAGTCATATAGACCCTTAAGTCTACTTTCATGTTGTGAAAAAATAATGGAGAAGGTAATATTGGAGAAGTTATTGTTAGAACTGGAATGCTTGGAACTTGAAACCATATATCAGCATGTATATGTTTGAAAACAGATCCACTACCACCTGTAACATGATGTTCTATAACAATATAATAAGTTATGAATGAAATATTGTGCTGTGATGTAATATATATATATATATATATATATATATATATATATATATATATATTTATATATTTATAATTTAACTTCAGCATTTGACAGGGTCATACACAAAACACTGATCAGTAAATTAGTAGAACTAGGTATTGATGTACTCTTGATAAGATGGATAGCTGCATGGCTTACAAATAGGACATGGCAATTATCATACAGCAACTGGACAAGTGAAATCCTTGGTTATAGTCAGGGTGTCCCATGGGGCTCTGTCCTAGGCCTTTACTTGTTTAGATTGTGTCTTTCAGACCTAACTTTTTCATCTTAGGTGTTCTACTATTTAAATATGCAGACAACTTGAAATTGGGTTAACTGATTACATGTGTTACAGATAAGGCATGTCTGCAAAATAACTTGATTAAAGTGACCATTTGGGCACAGGAGAGTTATATGCTGATAAATCCAACACAAACTAAACATATGAGATTTCAGAGACATAAATTGAAAGGTGAATATTTAATCCAGCACACAGTGATTGAAACTGTAGACTCAGTTAAGGACCTGGGTATATGGGAATATTCAGCTGCTATGAGTTTTTCTAATCATAAACCAATTAGTTAATGATAGTTCTTGAACTATAGGGTGTACGAAAAGACTTACAAAGTCTAGGAAATCAAAAATAATGAAGTCATTGTTTTAGTTACATTAGACCCAAACTTGAGTATAGAATAACAATATGGAAACTCTTAAGAAAACCAAGCATGAGTCAACTGGAAAGAGTACAGTGGAAATATACCAAGGTTACCCATGTATATGAAAATTTAAGTTATGAAAAACTAAAAAACCTGAACTTGTGCAGTGTCACTTACAGACATCTAAGAGGAGATATTATTCAGGTATATAGGGCATTTAGAGACAACTACCTCTGGGAATGTTTGGGGTTATCAAAAAGTACTAGAGAATCATCAGACAACCTATGTAGAAGATTCTATAGGAATGAGAAGTGTGCTAATTGGTTCTCTGACAGAGTAACTGATGCATGGAACAGACTACCAAATTACATTAAAGCAAGTACTAGTTTAGATATTTTTAAGAACAGCCTGGACAGTTATTATGAGAACAAGTGCTTTGGTATATTTGCAAGCTAGAAGGGCATTAATGCTCATGCTTGAAATATTTGTATGTATGTATGTATGCGATAGGTGATCTGTGATGATGTCACAGCCTATTGATTATGTGTGATAGGCCTGGATTAAGGTAAGACAGTGCATACTGACTATCCTGATCTGGCCTTGGGTTTGGACAGAATTCCCCAACACAGGTATCATTGAGAAGCTCACCCAACTGGGGATTAACCTTTGTGTCACTAGATGGGTAACCAGTTGTCCCACTGACAGAACACATACTGTGAAAGATGGTGAATGAACTTTTACCAGTAGAGCTGTCACCATTGGCATACCTCAGGGATCTGTGATTGGCCCTTTACTGTTTGGACTCTATTTCTTGACAATTCAGGCTAAAGTATACAGTCCTTGGCTTACCACTTTTGCTGATTCTTGCATTCTGCGTGCAATCATAGAGTCCATCCATGATGATAATATACAACAGGAGGGGATAACGCAGACAAATGATTAACAAAGCCACACAGTCTACAAATAAAATGCTAAAATGTCTTTATTTTGTCCTTTTGCTAAGTGGAATTCCATGTCAGTTACACCATTGGCAGCAGACCTATATGCTGAAAACCAGTAATATAAGCAGTGGGACCACAATTAAATTCCAATCTGAACTTCAACCACCAAGTGTCCACACTGTTATTGAAAGCCTATGTTGTGCACATCATAAGTCACACCATGCTATTCAGATTTGAGGATTATATTACAGCACTGTACTTGAACCTCATCAGAACACTAATAGAGTTTAATGTTCACTTATGCATGTACCTCACCAGACACATGCAGCAGCTGGACAGACCACAGGTGTTTCTCACCAATAAAACACAGGCCCTACAACCCATGCTATTACTTGTATGGATAGACTGTAATCTGGATCATATAGTATGAGGCGACGTCTGCCTGGCTTCCAGGCCTTTCTCTGACCCTGCCCTGGTGGGAATAGTGCACATTCACAAGTCAGATATAGCAGATGACATCAACAGTGCCTGGTGAGGAAAATATGATAATAAAGTGTCTTGTGCTGGTTTAAAAGGCTCTCTGTAATGCCAAGCAAGAGCACAATCATGCACACCCACTCACACCCAGTTGACTGCAGTAAAAATAGAACCCTTACCTATCTAAGTACACAGACTACAGAACTCTATATTTAAGGCAAGTGCTGACTTTTTATAAGCTGCAGGTCAACTTATAGTGGATGACCTCCTCAGAGCATGCTGCAGAGAAGATGGCAGGAGGCCTGCATGAAATGGATGTGTAGACATGTGCAGGTATCAAAACACTGTCAATCTATGGGATTGGAGTGGTAACTATAGGATACACACTTCTGGTCTTCAGGCTCCCCACACACACACACACACACACACACATGCCTGCAGTGAGAACAGAACCCCTACCTATCTAAGTACACCAACTATACAACTCAGTACTTTATGCAAGTGCCATTGCACAAGTCTGATTGTTACAAGACTGCGGATCAATTTATATTGACTGACAACAGGGCATGTTGGAGAGAAGATGTTGGGAGGCCTGCATAGGTTCATAGCAGGTTACTAGCCTAATGGCCCTAGGGTGTTTGAAGCCTACCCATGTAAAAACACAAGTACCCTTAATGAGCATAGTTAGGTGGACATTGTTAGCAGAGGGATTTTAAGACCATCACCAACTGGCCCTCTCTGTGAGGGATATAGATGCCGTCCCAGGGGTGAATTTACAGTCACCCATCCAGTTGTCAAGTTTACACTTGAATAGGTTCATTGAGGAGCACTACTTCACATTCAGTGGGAGCCTATTGTAGAGGAGTGGCAATCACTGGGAGATAGCAGCATACCCAGCATGTTCTGTGTATATCACCGGCTAGGTTGAGATTTGAAGGCCAGGCATGGGTCACCTCTCGGCAGGCTGCTGTGACACGTCTTTCAGTTGTTTCATGTTTATGTTTTGGAGGCTGTGTATTCTCCCAGTCACAAACCTCTTGTTTTCTCCAGTTGCTGCAGGTGTCTGGTGAGGTACATACACAAGGGAGCATTGTACTCAATTAGTGGTCTAATAAAGGTAGAGTATAGCACAGCTATAATTAGTATAGCGCAGCTATAATTTTTCTGGTCTTCGATGCAATGTCCTAATTTATGAGGTGTGCAATGTAGAATGTGTCTCTCACTACCAAGAAACACAGTAATTGAAGTGTAGATTGCTATCAGTATGTGGTTCCAAGTCTCACAACACTGTTATATGATCTTAGAGGGGTGCTATGTATATCATAATTAACAGGGGTACTTTGCCAAAGGGGACAATGAGGCATTTATTTGTTTTAGGGTTCAATCCGTGAGTTTGGCACCAATCATTTGTCTGTGTGTCATCCCCTTCTGTAATATGTTAACATAGTTGGGGGGGCTCTACATGATTGCATCCACTTTATAGCCATCTGCAAACTTGGTAGAACACAGGCAATCTGCCTTTGCCTGGACTTCAGAGAAATTGGTTTCTAAACAGTTGAGTGCCCACCACAGATCCTTGTGGTATTCCATTGGTATGTTATTTAGTGGTGGAGATGCATTCCCCAACTTTGACAGTATGCAGTCTGTTGGTGAGCTAGTTGGATATCCATTCAATAATGTGTGGGTTAATCCCCAGATGGGATAGTTTCTTTATGATAACTTGATGAAGGATAGTGTCAAAGGCCTTGAATAAATCAACATAGTGATATGTCCTGTTATTCCTCATTCAGGTCTTTAGGGTTATTATCAAAGATGTCCACTAGGTTTAATAAGCAATATCTTCCTTTGACAAAACCCAAATGGGTGTGGTCAGGTCTGTTGAAGTTCACTTGTGTCCCTGTGGATAAGTTTTATGATCCCTTCCCTAGCCTTGTAGATGAGGCATTTTAGGCTTTATAGGTAAACAGTTATAGTTCTGCACATTAACAGATTGATGTCCATTGCATATCATGTAACATTTGATATTTCTTTCTGTAGTGTAGGTGATATATGTGGGAAAAAAATACTGAAACACCAGGGTTGCATTACTGAAACACCAGGGTTGCATTGTTTGGGGGGAGGCAATACATGGCTGTTCTGTAAATATGTGCTATGTTTTAGGGACTTCAGTTTGTTTCCATATGTAATTTCAGGGCATGTACAGGAAATGGATAGTTAACAGCAAGAATACACAATAATGTTTATTTTTCCATAGAGTGGCAAGCAGCTGGTTTGCGTGATGGTTGGCAGTGTTTGTGCATGTGGGATATACTTTCCCTGTTTTCACGTAGCTAAGCAGTGGCAAATGTGAGCCGCATTCTTAAAGCCTGATAATTGGTATTGCATCTATGGGACACATCTGCTGCTTAACTGACTTTGTAGCAGCATGTGTAAATGCATTGCCACACTTCTTTTTGAGCCCAGATGATACCGGGTTCAAAGCCAGGTCTATCTTATACTTTTTAAATACTTTTAAATCGGTGATAATGCGATTGACGTTAATTCTTTATAGGACATGTGTTGGTGTGTGTTGGCATAGCACAGCAGGGTTAAGAGAGATTGCCGTAGCATTGTACTACTACTGAATATTGCTTGGCATTCCTGTGCATTGCAAAACTCCATGCAAATAGAGGCCAAAAAGTGAAAGGATCTATTGCTTTTTCTGCTACCTATGTATGTTGTGTGTGATTCTATTTTTTGACCAGATTATAGGTGTTAGAATGGAGTAGATAGGAAAGTGGTGAAATGGAGGGAAAATGGGAGTAAGAATAAAGGGAAAGCAATACAAGAATGTGCAGGAGTGAGGTAGGAAAGAACATTAGCTATCAATTTCTTCAACAGTAAAAACTGATCATATGTGCAGAATATTAGCTGAATTTGGACTGTCACCTCCAAAGAGAGGGGGTGAAAAAAACGTAATCGTGTTGTATAGCCAATTGGACTAGATCAAGTGTGTCAAGAAGATATGTGTGTGTGTGTGTGTGTGTGTGTGTGTGTGTGTGTGTGTGTGTGTGTGTGTGTGTAATGGAGAGCTGTGTATGGGTTTTTTGTGGGACAGGTGCCCTTTCTTTCAGTAAGAGAGGACTGCAGGGTGAGGGACGTAGGTATGTCTGGGTCAGGTAAGTTGGGTAGGTGAGGAAGCAAATGTAAAAAGAGACGGCGATGGTGATGGACACAAAAGGTTGAGGGACACCCTGATTGTGGTGAGGGAGGGGACAATACAGGCTCATGGACATCAAGCTTGGAGACAGTGAGAATAGAGTCCTCACCCACTGGACTACCATCACTGTCCCCTTACTCTACTGGTGGCTGGCGTGATTGACATTCTGCCCTCCTAAGGACTGTGAGGGGGAGCAGCTTCTCCATCTGGTGTAGGTATACACCGGTGTGGTGTGCAACCTTACACTCTATCTTGACATCTCCCTGTGGGTGATGAAATTACCATCTCTGCCACAGCTTCTGGAGGGGTTATCACTCCACCAGCTTCTGGGAAGTACTACCTGAGAACACAAGTACTACAGGGGCAGCAGAGTCAGCGCTGGCATGTTGACTCCCAGACGTGCTGGGCATCGGTACTGGGGCAGTGGAGCGCTGGCGTGCTGATCCACTGGGGCTAGCCTACCTTGCTATGCTATGTAGCATTTAGTGATGTGGTACACATGGATGATATGGAGATATTTTGACAGCACATAATAGAAAATAAAGGGATAATGGGGTGAGAGAAAAAGAAAATTAGTACCATCACAGATGCACACTATATTACAGATTGCTGAAAGTAATCCTTTAAATGTGCATATATTGCACATATGCATGTTACAATTATACATATTACAGTTTACAGCAGGGCATTTGTGCCACTGGTATAGAGTTTTTAATTTAATGTAAATATTATAGAAGAAATAATGGTATTGTATAGTTGGGAATTGTAGTATTTGAACCCATAACCTCTGACTACAGTCTAATATTGGGCTCTTAAAATTGGTTTATGATGCAGACTAATGCATGTATACCTGCTTTTACAGTTGATATGCATGCTTAATTTGATATGACGGCATAAAAGACCAAAAAAGCTGTCTTTAAATTTTAATGCTGCATTAAAACTTCTTTTCTGGTGCATACATACCATTTGCTTCCCTCAGTCTCTCCAATTGAGCAACCTGAGCCTGCTGATTGAACTCACATTTGTTGAGAGCTGGCAAAAGAACACAAAAGAACAGAGCATTATGCATACCAGTCTTGCCAATATTTAGCTTTCTAAGTCTTACAAGTACTGTCTCATTTTTAAACCTTCACATCTGTGGGATTTCCGCAGTCTAACACTCATGTAACTAGTGGTTGACAGTATCCCTTTTTCTCCTGTGTAAGGTATTGAAATGACATCTACATTGCTCTCCAGTGCTTGGGATACTAATGGCACTGGATACAGCTTGGCAAAACTATTCCATAACTCAGACTTGTACTGGAACCCAGAATAATCCCCCTGCAGAAGCTTTTGACTGTGGTGCTTTAGCAGGAATCCAATAAGTATTCTGGACTGCTGGACATGCCACCTGTGTGCCCTAAACTTGGCACCTTTCTCTCCAACATCAGCAATGCCTACCAACCAAACTAGAGCAATGGAAACTGATGCTTTCCTGCCAGTTCCAGTTATCGCATTTAGTGGTAGTGAGCAAACCCAAGCAATGATGCCAACCACATTTGTGTGATGTTGAGTGATGCACAGCAGTGCCAAGCAGGGAGGAATGAAATTGAAACTTGAAGGTTTAATCTGACATTTGGCCTTAGTTTGAGAGGTGTCTACTTATGTAGCCCAGAAATATATATTGAAAGTTGGGAGGTAACTGTTAGGTAAGTTAAGTTTGCAGACATGCACTGGCAGCATAAATATAGTGACTGGTCAAAACCTTTATACACTGAGAAAAATAGATTTTTACACTGTGGGATTCAAACCTAGGCATAGGGGACAAAACATTCCACAGCATTGATTTTCCATCTTTTCCACAGAAGTGCTGCTCAAACATAGTCAGGAACCATACATAAATACAGGTAACCATTTGAGCTGTTACACATGTATGTATGTGACCTGACAAGGTTATTGTCTATAGATTCAGTTGTGTATGTGTCTTGGATAATTATGAAGGCTATATAAGTCAAGATAGCAGACTTATACTTACAGAAATATAGTACACAGTATACCCTCAATCGTCCATCTGAAAACACAATAATGGTTTCTTATCCCTCATACATATAATTCACATCAACTCCACTATCTAAAGTGTTATAAGTGAGAGTGAATATAATGGGAAGTGGACTAATAGTAAAACTGTATGGAATATCCTGTATTAGAACCCAGGATCATGTGTATGGCAGTCCTACATTTACACCTGTTGCCACAAGAATATTGAAATAACAATACATGTATTAGAACCAAGGACCATCTGTGCACCAGCCCTACACTTACACCTGCTGCCACAGGACTAGTTACATGACATTCTCTAATTTTCTAATAATTCTTAAGGTCTCTGTGTTAACCTCGGAGCAACTCAGCTTAGGGGGGTTGTGCGGCGCCCAACAGAATTACCTGCATGCATCTAGTTTCATTTATTGGCTGTCTGAGTCCTGTCTGCAGGTGTTCGATGGCTGAAGCTTCTGGGAAATCATGCTAACCACTGTACAATACCACTAAGCACAGTTGTGTGATGAAATACAGAAATTGCGACAGTGTGTTTTCAACCTTTGCCCTTTTACTGACTTCCTGTTTACAGATGTTCTGTTTGGCTCCTGGGTGGGCAAATGAGAGAAGCACAGCCAAACCTGAATTTCATTTTCTCTATTTCCTGTGTTTGTGCTAAGCTGTGAATCATGCAAACAATGCTACCCCAAAAAAAGAAGAAAAAAAGGGAAAAGTAGTGGAAATGAAGAAAAGCAATCTATCACATATACACTACAAAATATTAGTGCACATGACATATTTCTACATGGGTCTGGATTTGGACTCTCACTGCAGAAACTCTAAGTTCTTTTGAGACCCTTTGGATATGTGGCATTATATTTGGATATCTGGGAAACATGCAGCAGTGCAGTCAGTCTGGGTTTCTGGTATAGATTGTTGAAGGATGCTTTTTCAATGTTCCAGCCGACCTTGAGATCTGGAGAATGTACAGCATTCTAGCTTCTTGCTCCCTGTATGGGAGCACAGCCTTTCAGCTGTTTTTTATCTCCATTCCAGACAATGAAAATGTCATCAATGAAACAAAGGTAAGAAGCCAAATGATAGTGAAAATTTCTTGCCATTTTGCTAAAGCAGCACTTACCAGATGCTAGGATATGACTGCCCCATAGTGATTCCTGTTGTCTGTTGGTAAAATTAGTTTTTACATCTGAAGAAATTGATTTTGTGTAGCAGTTGTACAAGTTTTGTAGTCAGCTGTATTTCACTGGAGAGGGCCCTATTGTGTCTGATTAGGACCTTCTCTACTGCTTTAATGCAGTACTTGCATAATAAAATGGTGTAGAGGGCTTTCACATCAATTATGACAAGTCCAGTTGCAGGGTGTATCTTGATATCTTTTTGATTTTTTGAAGAAAATTGATAGCACCCAGAATATTTAAGCTATATCTCTCACTAATATATATATATATATATATATATATATATATATATATATAATGTGTGTATGTATATATAATGTGTGTGTGTGTGTGTGTAATATGATTTGGCCTTAGCTGTAATGGAGTTTATTGAAACCTTGAGGTAAATTGATATGGGCTTGGTTATTGAGCCTCCATGGGCTTGTACAGAGGATCCACTAAGCATGTATAGAGTTTAGGGATACCAAAAATGTAAGGATTTTGGGGTGGGGTACTTCAAGAATTTCTTGCAGTTTTCTACTTAGTTTTTCATCCTACAAAGAATTCTTGACATCCTGGATGGTGGTATATGCATTTCTGACTGCCCTATAATCAACCCATTTTTTATTTTTTACAAGAAAGTTATCAAGCATGTTTTCAAATTTTCTTCTGTATGCAGCAGTGACTGTATCTAGAAGACAGCCCCCCTTTGCAGCCTTCATTAGTACTTGTCTTGTACTTACATCCTGTACTTATCTCTACTAATACTAACTAGGGCTTGTAATATGCCTTTGTTCAATTTATAGAATTATTTATTCTTACTTTGTTTAGTTAGACTATTCTGAATCTTGGCTTTGCACTTGGCTCCAAAGGTGCTCAGGCTCTGATGCATTGGGGCATAGAAGTTGCTTGTTTTTTTTTTTTCCCATTTCTGTCTGCGGTATGTTTGGGACTTACTTCATTGGTTGTGTTCTTTCTTTTTTTTCTCTCTAAAAATACTTTATAAATACCAAGGTTCAACCTTAAAGTCCACTATGAGGTTGAACAAAGTAGTCTTGTTGTGGGGAAGCCCTTCCTTTCTTGTGTACCCAGATCTGTGAGGGTTTTTGTGGAATGCTTTCAGACATTATTCTGGAAGTGGAGTGCCCCTCTTTTTGGTCATGATTGCCTCTTGTGGGACTTTGCGGGGTCATGATTACCTCTTTGGGACTTTGTGGGTCATTGTTACCTCTCATGGGCCTTTGTGAGTTATGGTTACAAGCTAACCCAAACACCTGGAGTGGGATTGGATCCTATGGTCTTCTGATCTTCCAGCACCAATTGGATTGCTTGTTGAGGCACTGACAAATCTAAAGTAATCCAAGCAACATGGCAGGGGGGGAATAGAACCTTAAGCCTTCTGATCTTCCAGTACTAAAGCTGTTGAGCTACTGAAACAACTTTCTTACAAGCCTCAATGATAATTATATTATTATTATTATTATGATTAACTCTCTTTAGTGTGGTATTTTTGACTCACTTCAATATGTTTAATATCTTTAAAAAATCTGACCACTGCATGATTTATAGGTTAAATTAGGATATGAGAAATCTTGTGACATGCAAGCAAGTTCACTACTAGGTTAAACAAACCCACCAAGCAGGCTCTTTTAAATGATAAGGGAGGTTATTCTTTATTTAAAGTGGCATGCAGATCTAGTGATTAAACTAAGGCTTATAATGTTTTTTTCTCTACGTATTTTCTAATCTGAAGCTTTGAGATGGTCCAAGATTATGTCCACACTATCCAGGCAGATGCTGCTAAGCCATGAGGTCCTCTGGTTAGCTTTCTGGAACAACACCAAAGACTGATCACTAGGCTGGAGACAGATATTGAGATTACACCTTTTTACTATGGTCTGTAAAAGGGCAAAAAGAACATATGGCAGCCCAGAACAGTAGGGAAAAAGAGCGGTGAAATATCATGCCTAGAGACGCATGCTAATTTTTCGTCCTGGCAGAAATAAACCTAATATGAGCCCCTTTCTATATTGAACATTACAGTTAACCCTGTAAATACAGGCCTTGTGTCTGCTAAGAATGTTAGATGATGAATACATTTTAGTACTTTAGAAAACTGAAAATAAAAATAACCCTGTGCAAGCCGGCCACATAAAGCTTTGACACAAAACACTACAGTCGAGAATGAGCTCCATAAAAGTGAATGCATATTTTCATAAATTCAAAAATTATAAATGAAATGGAATAGTAAATGTTTCTCAGAATTGAAAATGTATATAATCAAGATGCAATAACCTGAAACAAATAGCTGATTACAGAATTTGCCTAAGTTTATTGTCCCCAGCATTTACAATTGAAAAATGAGTGGAATTTCAAGCTATGTGTTTGTGTAGTTTTTGGGATTAGCAAGAGAGACCAGCAAATGGTTTGTTACTATTGTATCAAAGACAGCCCTGTGGTAGTGAGGTTTTGCCATGAACTATAATGGAAAAATATTCTTGGGAAATTCATGGAAGTTTTTTTTTTTTTTTTTTCTTTCAGAAAATGTACAAAACATCTGTACAGTATGGCCTTTAGAAGTGCATAACTGGCAGGAGGTATGTGAGTCAATTCTTTTTGCTGAAATGGGGTAAAATAGTGGTGTTCTCTGGGATCTTTAGTATATGTTGCATTTAAAAATAAAAAAAAATTAAACTCCTAGAAAAAAATAATGAAATTAAGAGGACTGGGGGGAGGAAGAGAAGCTTATGGGCTTTTTTCTAGAGAAGTGTGGAAGTTACAATAAGATCAATTATTGAAAAACAAGATGCAACTACTAATCCTGTTCAGATACATTAAGTCTGAAAAGAAACCAGCTTAGATTGTAGGGAAGTAGTATAACAGGAGAACATCAGTCCAGTCTGGCTGGTATGGAAGGCTTGACAAATGAAAATTAAACTGAAAGAATAAACTAAATGGAAAATTATGTAACTGATTAAGATCTTTCTATAACTATTTAGCCTAAGCACAAATATATTGTTCATATGTTGGTACTAGGCTATCGGCCCTAGGTTCATAGGTTGATACTAGGCTATTGGCCCTAGGGCCTATACAAGTCTAGCCATAACAATTCCCTGGCTACTTTTTCCCAGAATATTTACTTCCCTGGTCCCCTGTCTAGCAGGACGACTGACGTGATCCCCGGGGTGAATTTCCTATCTCCCATCCAATCATCACGGTTCCTTTTGAAGAGGGCCAAAGAGGCGCTCAGCTTGACATGTATGGGCAGTCTATTCCAGAGTATGGGGAGTTTCTTGGTCAGGAACCTATCCCTCCATCATGTTTTGTTCATTGTGATGACCAGGTTTAGATCCCTGGAGCATGTAGCTCTGAGGGATTTCTTTGTGTAGCATGTCCAACAGCACTGGGTTTGACATGACCTTGTATGTTAAGCAGAGATCGCCTCTGAGTAGGCGATATGCGACAGAGTATAGCTGGAGTTGTTTTAGATGGTCAGCATAGGGCATCTGTTTAGGCCTGTGATTTTTTAGTGAGGTATTTCTGTGGCCTTTCCAGTTGCTGCAGATGTCTTGTGAGGTACATACCAAATGGGAAGTTGTACTCCTATAATGGGTCTAATGAGGGATGAGTACAGTGGTAAACCAGAAAATCCAACAAGTAACTGTGAGCCGAAAAACTTATAAGATATGAATTTATTTTATCAAATGAAGCACTTTTCGTTGGCACAAGTGTGTCAACTTCTTCAGATTCAAAATTTTTTTGTAAAATACAAGCACCGCTTAAAACAGCTTAGCCTTGTCATATGATCGGCATCAGCTGATGTTAACATTCTAAAGCCTGCCCTTGTTTAAAGTAATATCACATATGAAAAGCAATGTTCCATATAAAAACAATATTGCTAGTAAAAAAACAAATATTGTAAGTAAAAAACAGTAATGCAACACATTCTCGACCCTATTCCAACATACTACAAACAGTAAATCTAATCTAAGCTAACCAATTGATACATTCGTTAACTTGTTTCCACTGCTTGATGGTAAGAAAATATATAAGTAGAAATGTTACAGTTGAACAAATAACCTAATGACTAACCAAATACTGTACAATCCTATGAAATCAGAAATTGTCCCAAGTTAATACAAACCAAGGTGGTTATAAACTAATTATTGGCACCATTTTGCAGTACAAGTGAATGTATTACTACTATGGCGATGACCGGTACTTTAATAAAGTATGTGCCCAAACCGATACCACCTCAGCAATCACAGGAAGTCAGAAGTTGCAAATGGTCAACTTCATTTTCCCCAAGAAAAGTTACAGGTGATAGAAGTATGTTGAGAGTTTGAATATATGTAATACTATTAAGTGCTTACTCCCAAACAAACTTCTAGTTACAAATAAAACAATTAGTAACCATATGCAAAAAGCACATTATTTTAAAAATGTACATTTAAAACAAAAGTACCTACATCATCTATTTAAACTTTTTAACTTTAAAAGGCAAGCAATATTACATGCATCATTCAAGCCGGGACTTAAAAATGCATTCAATCTCACCTGCCATAACAGCTCGCGCTCTTCGAGCATCAAGTTAAATGGTCCACCCCTCACATCACAACTAACATGGTCTATAATTTTGAAAAGAAATTTGTGGTTGTAACCTTTCCAGTCATTGCAGATGTCTTGAGAGGTACGTACCAAAACGGGGCATTGTGTTCTATAAAGGGTCTAATGAGGGATGAGTACAGTGGGACAATGACCTCCTTTTTTCTGGATGAAAAGCAGTTAGTGATGAGGTGTGCCACATAGAAGGATTTCCTGACTGTTGTGGCAATGTGGTTATCAAAGGTGAGACCACTGTCCTCCTGTGTCCCTAAGTCCCTTCTCACACTTTTGGTGTTTAGTGTACTGCCACTTATGTAGTAATTCATGGGTACATGTTTTTTCCCAAAGAGGATAACTATGCATTTCTTGGCATTGAGCTTAAGCCCATGGCTCTGGCACCAAGCATCTGTTTCTGTAAGGCCCTTTTGTAGAATATCCACATCATTTGGGGATTCAGTAATGGCTCCCAGTTTGCAGTCATCTGCGGACTTTGTTAGCCAGAGTCCCTTAGTGTTGGCCTGTACTTCAGAGAAGTAGATGCCAAACAAGAGCGGTCCCAGGACTGAACCCTGAGGTACTCCACTTGTCACTTGTCTGGAGATGGATTTGGAGTTGGCTACTTTTACAGTGTGGGTTCTATCAGTAAGCCAGTTAGCAACCCATTGGGTGACGTAGGGATTAATGCAAAGCTTAGTAAGTTTATCTATGATTCCAGAATGGGGGATGGTGTCAAAGGCCTTGGCAAGGTCTAGATAGGCTGTGTGGACCACCTTGCCTTCATCCACCGCTCTGGAGACTGATTCGAAGAAGTCAATCAGGTTCAGGAGACAAGATCAGCTCTTCACAAACCCAAACTGGGTGGTGTCCAGTGTTTGAAGGTTGCCAATGTCTTTGTTTATAAGTTCCATGATAATACGCTCCATGGCCTTGCAGATAAGGCTCGTCAGACTGATGGGACGGTAGTTTCCAGGATCCAAGGTGGATCCCCCCTTGTGGAGTGGGATAACTGTAGCTTTGCGCCATTCGGTGGGCACGAAACCTGAGGTGAGGCTATGATTAAACATGACACTTAGGTGAGCTGCCAGTTCATATTGTAGTTCATGTAGTACACAGCCCGGGATGTCATCTGGTCCCATGGATGCTGTATTCTTAG
This sequence comes from Protopterus annectens, assembly GCF_019279795.1. Taxonomy (NCBI): domain Eukaryota; kingdom Metazoa; phylum Chordata; order Ceratodontiformes; family Protopteridae; genus Protopterus; species Protopterus annectens. The sequence continues at coordinate 665,667,182 of NC_056750.1, read as the reverse complement.
CTTTGGAGAGTGCGTTTTTACCTGTGTGGCCGTTATTACCAGAATTTGGCAATCTTCCGGTATTGAGATGGGCCATTTAGGGGGTGAGAGGGGGGTGAAGTTGGCACTGAATCGATCTACCAGGATATTGGCAATATCCTTTGCATCAGTATATTTAAGGCCATTCTGTTGTAGCTCAGAGCAGATCTGAGCATTGCCATTTAGATTCTTGACATAATGTATAGAATGCCTTGTGGTTGTCCATGGAATGTTTGGCAATTTTATTTTCATAACTAGCTTTGGAGGATTTTATTAGGGATCTCAGCTTCTTACTGAGGCTGGTAAGGGAGTTTTTTGCATCCTGAGAGTTTCCTTTTTTCTGTAACAGTTTCTTTCTTCTGTTGTGTAGTTTGTTTATGGCAGGGGACCACCAGATTGGGTTCCTTTTTTTTGGAGGAGACCATCTTGGTTCTATTTGGAATGGCATGATTCATGCACGAGTGGATGTGCTTGTACAGTGCCTTAGTATAGTATTCCGCAGTTGAACTTTCAGTTCCCATCTCCATGGGTGTCATGAAGTTTGTAACTTCTGACTTGAGTAGCATGTAGTTGGCTTTGGAGAAGTTTTTTATGGAGGTTTCCTTACTAGAGGGTGGGGTTGGGATGTGAATGTTAAGGGTGGTTAGCTTATGGTCAGACCTGACTAACAAGGGGGTGACCATAGGTGAGGAGCATCGATTTCCCATGTTGGTAATGACCAGGTCTAGGATATTGGAGCCCCTGGTGGGACTATGGATTAGTTGATCCAGGGCGTTGTAATTTATGAATTCCAAGAACCGTTGGGCAAAGGTGCTGGTACATGAGTAGTTTTTCCAGTTAATGGCAGGGTAGTTAAAATCACCCAGTATTAGGGTGTTTGGTTCTATCTTAATATTTTCCAGTATGTTTATAAAAATGATATCAGTATTTTGAAATTGCCAAATTTTGGGGGAATAAGTGGATGTGTATATATCCGTGCAGTTCTTATTGTCGCGGTAAATTTTGCTACACCCAATTAACTTCAAGCAGCTGCGGTAGGGTCTCTGGACCAAGAACTGAATCAATAGATCAGGTATTTTAAAAAGCATCTTGCTGTATCCTGGCTTGATGATTCACTAAACATATATATTTTCTCAAAAGATGCAAATGAGTTACTTCTGTTTGTACTTGGAATCTTATCTGATAATCTCAGAAGTTGTGTGTTATCTATCTTTCACATTTATTTAGTATTGTGTTCCTCAGTTTGGTTTTAGTCCCCCAACGGTGCATTCCAGGCTGCCAAATAAAACTGAATCAGGCACTGCAAAACAGAATGTAATGGTATTTCCTGAAGCCTTTCTGAATAAATAATTCTAATTTTCTAATCCCATGATTTCTATAGTAAGGAATTATATTTTCAAATCCTTTCGGATTATGTGTTTTGAAGGCTGCAACTTGCAATCCTATATTCAGTAATGAATCGGATAATGGTACATGAAAAGGTACAGTGGTCTCCTGGAGTGACTAGACGTCCTTTAGAATTAGATGGACTGTGCAGTATGTTTTTCTGACTCTTTTTATAGACGGACAAGTGACAAGTGGAGTACCTCAAGGTTCAGTCCTGGGACCGCTCTTGTTTGGCATCTACTTCTCTGAAGTACAGGCCAACGCTAAGGGACTCTGGCTAACAAAATTTGCAGATGACTGCAAACTGGGAGGCATTATTGAATCCCCAAATTATGTGGATATTCTACAAAAGGGCCTTACAGAAACAGATGCTTGGTGCCAGAGCCCTGGGCTCAAGCTCAGTGCCAGGAAATGTATAGTTATCCCCTTTGGGAAAAAAACATGTACCCATGAATTGCCACATAGGTGGCAGTACACTAAACATCAAAAGTGTGATAAGAGACTTGGGGACGCAGGTGGACAGTGGTCTCACCTTTGATAACCACATTGCCACAACAGTCAGGAAATCCTTCTATGTGGTACACCTCATCACTAAGGGCTTTTCATCCAGAAAAAAGGAGGTCATTGTCCCACTGTACTCATCCCTCATTAGACCTTTTATAGAACACAACGCCCCGTTTTGGTATGTACCTCTCAAGACATCTGCAACAACTGGAAAGGCTGCAGAAATACCTCACTAAAAGAATCGCAGGCCTAAAGCAGATGCCCTATGCTGACAGTCTAAAAAAACTCCACCTATACTGTGTCGCATATTGTCTACTCAGAGGCGATCTCTGCTTAACATCCAAGGCCATGTCCAACCCAGAGCTGTTGGACATGCTACACTTAAAGAAATCCCAATCCCTCAGAGACACACGCTCCAGAGATCTAAACCTTATCACAATGAGCAAAACATGCTGGAGGGATAGATTCCTGACCCAGGGACTTCCCAGACTCTGGAATAGACTGCTCATACATGTCAAGCAGAGTGCCTCTTTGGCCTCTTCAAAAGGAACTTTGATGATTGGATGGGAGATAGGAAATTCACCCTGGGGGATCACGTCAGTCGCCCTGGTAGACAAGGCTCCAGGGAAGTAAATACTATGGGAAGAAATAGCCATGGAATTGTTATGGCTAGGCTTGTATAGGCCCTAGGGCCAATAGCCTAGTACCAACCTATGAACCTATATGGAATAGTCAGTTTTAGACTACCAATGAGCCAAGATATATGGTGATGGTGTTGGTCTTTATGATTTGAACATTTTATTTTGTAATCATAATTTATGCCTTTTTTTGCCAAGTTGTGAAGGGTACACACCAAACATGAGGTTATTGCTACTACATCAGTTATACATTTGAACAGATTATCTTGATGAAATTCAGTACCTTTTTATTATTTAATGCTTGGTATTTATTTATTGCATTTTGTTTACTGGGATGGTCCAACCGGGCACTTGGACTATTTTCAGTGGAAGCCCAGGGACAAAACATCTTTTAGCATTACAAAAATTACAAAGAATTTACAGAGAAAAAAGAACTGGTTTCTTAACAGTAGAATGAGGTTTTAGAATCATCCACTGGGTAATTGAGTCAAGACAGAGGTTAATACAATTTGATTTCTGTAGGAATGTTAAAAAAAAAAAAACTTGGGATACCACATGGAAACAAAGACTACTCAAACTCCACTTTCTGTATGTGTAAAAAAAAAAGTTAATATGCAAACACTGTTGCCAGAAGACTTTATCATACAGTCTACTAATGAAACCACTGCAAACAATTCTAAAAATGTATTATTAACCTAATAATACCTTGAAGAAAATCCCACTCAAGCTCATACCTCAAAAAAGTAGCTATAATGTCAATTACAAACTAAATTAATTGTTTATCAGTACTATTATGTCTCTAAACAACTAACATAAATATACATTCTTACATATTGACACGCAGACAGATTATGTTTCTTAAAAACTCCACACAATATCCATTAAAGAGGTCAGGAAGCTACTTCACAAAATAAAAGCAACAGCATTCGTTCCAGACAAGAACACAGCAACTTCAGTATTGTATCATATTATCATCCTCTCAACAGATCCATACAAAAAAAATGTTTACCAAAATTCTGCAAACAATTTAATGGAATCTCTCTCTGCATAGGAGGTTTCACTACTGACATATCAAACTAATGGCACATTACCATACTATCCACACTATCAAAAGTCATTGAAGTGTATGCAAAAAACAGATAGTGTGCTATCACCTAAAAACTAACTTACCATTACTCAATATTTTTTACAAGGATGTAGTACAGAAACAGTCTTGTTTACTTTTTTAAATTTTATGTAAAGCAGCTTAACTTGCCTTTCAAAATCAGGGAAACTGCTAGCTTCCCTATACCTAGACTTGTCAAAGGCCTTAAGCACTGTATCCCATGACTTACAAAGACTGACCGTATTAGACCTAAGAAATAATACAATAGCACGGTTCCAAAACTTTCTTGACATCAGGTCACAAGTTGTGCAGTGATAAGACGACTTTTCCTATCAACCTGTCCCTGTAGTAGTCCCTAACTGGTCCATACTAAGGCCTCTACTGTTTACTATCATCATTACCACTATGCAAAAATCAATACCAGATGGAACTATTTTGCAATATACAGATGTGTTCACCCTAATATGACCTTCCATATACCTAACCCAAATTCAAATAGCCACCCAGCAATGCCTGCATGATGTTGAAAAATGGGTTATAGAGACTAATGTACTTCTTAATGCAAATGAAATGTTCTTTTCTTCTGATAGTTGACAGCAAGGAAGTGTTAATTTCTAAATCATATCCCTAAGTAATGTTGGCATTGTACTACATTGTATTACACATTAGAAAAAGTACTGACAAACACATCAAGTTTGATGTCCACATAGACTACTCTATAGCCCAAACTCTCAAAATGGCATACTCTATACATCAAAACCATGTCTAATAGAAAAAAGTTATGCTGGCTTTTTTTGTAAAACAGTTCTCCTCCAATTTTACCTTGTACTTCTATATTTGCTTACATTGAAAAAAACTTGGCTTTAGAAATCTGAACAAACCTATAGCAAAATAACCAAGTACCCAGCAAAATTCACTAGTAATTTTATTACTCTGAAAATATTTTAGCCTATACACAGTTAAATATAATACATAAAACACTACACAAAACACTACACAAATCAAGCAGATACCATACAATTAGACACCTAACAGAACCTATTATTTAACCAGAGATCTTTGATATCTTGGTCAGAAAATTTTACATGCCTCAAAATCCGATAGCCTTTATGGTGATTTCATTTTCTTAGCTGCAGTGCCTGTAGTATGGAATTCAATCTTACCAAACATAACACTAGAATCTAATAGTAAAAATCTTCCAAACAAAGTTAAAAGGTCATCTCATACTCTCTTGTACTTGCCCATGTAAACAATCTTCCAATAAACCATCCAGATCAATTACCAAAACTAATTTACTCTGCTCTGTTATTGCTATTCTGCTATAATATCTAAGTTACTAAAACTTCATATTTCTTTTTACATTAACACACAAGCCTCTACTAGCTATCACTGCAAGTATATCAAAACTAGGTCTATGTTTACTCATTGAAGAAAAACTTCATCGAATGGCTATTCCACGAATAGTAATTACCAAACTTCATGTTCATTGAAGAGTGAAATAATCGTAAAAAAAAAAATCATCAAAAGGTAATAGTTGGCCAACAACAATTAATTAACCCATGAAGGAGGGGGGCTGTGCCCCCACACCACCTCTAACTATATATACCAACTTCGAGATCACACCGCAGTGTGGAAAAGGGCAAATTTTAAAAGGTTTAGTTTACTTTACTTCATACAGTGTGGCACTTTGTTGTTGGCCAGCTATTACCTTTCTGTGATTTTTTTTTTTTTTTACAATGACATCACTCTTCAACGAAAGTGGCGTTCACAGATTACTGTTTGTGGAATAGCCGTTCAATTAAGTTTTTCTTCGATGTGTCAGCACAGACCCATCAAAACTCCCTTCATACTGATATGCAACCATTATTAACCCTTTTTCTCTTAAAGAAACTATAATGTAGAGTCGTGTGTGTGTATGTATATATATATATATATATATATATATATATATATATATATATGTACATGGGTCTACTTCATAACATTGAAATTTCATAACATTGAGACCAAAACATCTAAATTCCAAAACACAAAACATTGAAAACTCAGAACACTGAAAGTGTGCTTCATAACACTGAAAACTACAATGCATATGTAAATAACATCCTCTCCACCTGTAACTAACAAACACACTTTCTACTATGTTTCTGCAGGGGGCAAGGGCAAAACTTAATTTCCTAACCTCACTGTATCTGAAATTGACTTTTTTCCACTGTAGTGCAGTCTTGGAGTTGGTATATTTAATTTTCGGGGGTCTGGGTGGTTGCAAAAACATAGAAAGTGTGTTTGTTAGGTGGTGTAGGTGGAGGGGATCTTATTTACTTGTGCAATGTAGTTTTCAATGTTATGAAGCACACTTTTAGTGTTCTGAGTTTTCAGTGTTTTGACTTTTCAATGTTATGGTCTCAGTGTTATGAAATTCAATGTTATGACATTTCAGTGTTATGAAGTAGACCCATGTACATATGTATTGCATTTGTATTTTCTATTTTAATTTTATCTCTTATTTTTCTGCCTCTTTATAAGGTGTACTGACTGAACCTTGACATATTTAAGCATGTTAAAAAAATTGTTCTGCTACATCCTGGAATGCTCCTACACATTCTTCTGAACCTTCTTTGAAAAGGAAACTTTCTGAGCTCAGACTATACCGGTTAACAAATGATAATAAATGATGCTCTACCTTAATCGGGGCTTACTGATGTTTTGTTGCAGATATAGGTCTGTAAAATGGATATTAATTAAAGAGCTTTTCTTTTTGAATAAAAGGAAGTTTCAGAAAGCAGGTTTTGACATACCTCAGAAAGAAAGACCCAGGTCACTTCACATTTTATAGACCACAGAAATTAAGGGCCCAAATAAGAGTGATTCTTTAAACCTTGGAATCTTTTGATTATAAAATGCTCTGATCCTTCAAGTTGGGAAGGTTGTTTAAAAATATGCATGCCAAATGGAACATTGTATTCTATGATATAAGAGAGTAACGCAGATTTAGGATGGACTGGGATCAGGACAAGAGCACACTACCAGGAGAAAGAAAAAAGGTAGAATGACTGACTGTATTTGAGATATTTTAATATAAGAAAAGCTAATTGATTAAAGCTCCTAATTCTCAGCTCTCTATAATGCTCTTAAGGCCAATTCCGTTTAGATAATAGTGCGCAGGAACACTAGTTTTGCCAAAGGTGACTAAATCATTGATTGTAGCACATTTCTTTGCACTTACTTGGTGCTGTAATCACAATCTGACTCTAATAATGTGATAAATTATTTTCACAGTATTACTATAATCTCATCTCATTCTTCGTACTGCGGTGGTGGTGCTGCGGTAGCATTGTCGCCGTCACAGTTAGACGTTGCCCGTTCGATTCTCAGCTAGAGCGTCTTCTGTGTGGCGACATGCATGAACGGGCATTCCTTTGTTGAAGGTTGTGCGTTAGGCCCGGCAAGCCAGCACGTAAAACTCTACTGCCAATCATTAGCGGACTGGAGTTCCACTGTGGTGACCCCTAACTGGGAAAAGCCGAAAGACACAAACTACAATCTCATTCTTCACTGAATAACTTCATATCACTTATCACTAACATCTTTAAATGTCTCAAAAATAAGAATGTAATCATTCTTGTTGAATTCATCCTTAATTATTTTGGCTCTCTCTCATCCTAGCAGATATACGTTTCCTTCAACTCAATACAGAACAAACAAGACCTAACCTCAGATCCTCTAAATACTCCACACTTGGACCTGACCTTATTATAAATGTACCCAATTTCATCTCCACACAAACATTCTGCCACCATCACTAAGCAACTACTGCCCAATCACCTTTACAATTATCAACCATCTTATATAATTGACATCAATATTAAAAGTATTCAGAAATCAGTGTAGCATTAATATTGACAAACGTAAAAACTTTCTAACAACCCACAACTGGAACAATATATTCTCCTTAGATGACTCTAATGCAGCAGCTGTAATCCTAAAAACTTTCCACTTTAACTGCAAGACAAATTCTTCCCACTTATCCCCAGGCTTTATAAGTCAACCAAACTGAATGGCTTAATGGCTGAATCCACAAACTCAAAACAACTTCTCACTCAACGGGTTGAGGAATGGCAAAAATGGAAACAAATCCTGACAACTGATAACTGCACTTCCTTTCTAGCCTTATACAATCTGGCTAAGAAATCCATCAGAAAAATTAAATCTAGATGTAGATGAGGCTCAATTACTAAAAGGATAGGAGGAGATGATATAAAAATTGTGATGTATAATCAATCTATGGGAAAGTCCCCAGGAATAGATGGCATAGGGGAAAAAAAGTGAAGGTTTTGGTTAACAGTATCATAAGAGTAGAAGTACCACCATCCTGGAAGAAAGCAGTGGTAGCTGTAATACTACCTAGAGGGTAAATCTCCATCAGATCCAGCTTCATACAGGCCCATTTCAGTACTAAACCATGATTATAAAATGTTCATGTCCATAACGGCTAAAAATGGCAAAAGTAATGCCAAAACTGATAGATATGGATCGTTGTGGTTTTATTGTCGGGAGGCAAACATTTGACAACATTAACAGAACACTGATGATCCAGAGGGATGCAGAATGTAAGAAAATATTTTGGTGGGTCTTGTGCAGAGAAAGCATTTTACAGAGTTAGCTGGGACTTTTTGAGAAGGGCAATGGAAGCACTTGCATTTCCTAAAAAAATTATAAGGTCGATTAGGAGGATATATGAGTGATTGGAGGTGAAAATTAAAGTGGGTAGGGTCCGGTGATTAATTTCTGCTTGAGCAGAGGAACCAGGCAGGGGTGTCCTCTTTCTTCTTTATTATTTACATTATATTTGGAACCATTGGCAAAGAAAATAAGGGACTCTGATATTCAAGGATATATTTGGTATGGTAGTTGAGAAAAACTGGCTTTATTTGCAGATATTATTTTATACTTGACAAAACCCAAAAAAGGCTCTACAGTGTCATGGAACATTTTGAGGCAGTTTCAGATCTTTTCAGGATACAAAACTAATGAAGCTAAAACAAAGACAATAGTGGTAAATTATGTACCCACACACAAATTGGTTCAGGAATATCCATATTTATGGGGACATGATAAAATTAAGTATTTAGGAGTATGGATTAAAATGGTTCTAGTGTGGCAGCTAAGGATATGTGGGAAGAGACTAAACAAAAGATAATACAAAAACTAAGGAAATGGAAGCTTTTTTATATGGATATGGATAGTAGGATACAAGCAGTTAAAATGGTTTTAGTCCCTTTAGTCTTATACAAAGGGCAGGCATATTTTATCAACCAGAGGAGAAGTTGTGTAATTAATAAAGAGCTGAAGGACTTTATCTGGGAGGGGAAGATAGCAAGAGTCAAGTGGGATAATGTGATTTTTCCAGTAGAACAGGGCAGATTGGGCTTACACAATTTAAAGGGGGATTCCAGAGCTACACAGTTAAGACTCCGACAGATACCACAAGCAGAAAACTATATGATGAAATGGGGGAAGCTCAAGAAAGAAAGAGAGACTGGGATTTTGGATGAAAGCCTTCATGGAGAATAATCATACAGAATATTATATCCATAAAGTAGCAGAAGGTATTCTAAGAACTAAACCAACATGGGAATGGAGAACAGAGATTCTGCTGATAGGGATGACTGCAATTAGGGATACAGACAATAGGCAAGAAGGGGCTGGAAATTATTGGAGAAAACTGGCAAAGAAATCAAGGTATTGGGAGCAAATAATTAGAGGGGGAAAGATAATAGAATGGGAAGACACCAAGAATTTATTTGGACTGCAGTATAGTGATTGCCTTCCCTATCAGGGACTGATGTCAGAGTATAGGCAAAGAGAAAGAAATAGGGGAGTTCTAAATGAAAGACCAGCACTGGTAGAGTTTTTAATAGAATCTAGAACAGGAGCTGTCATTAAAAGAACAATTAGTAGAGCATATAAAATATTGCATGATAGCTATAAGAGTCAGAGGAGGTTAGAAAAGATTGGGATTAGAGATTGGATAAGCAATTCACACACACAAAAAAACAATGAGTGCATATATGTATGCCTCCAAATATGCAGCAAAATGTAGAAGATTTAGGATTTTTGCCTGGAAATGTTTACATAGATATTTTTATACCTCAGGTAGACTCCAGAGAAATGTTCCTTGGACAGACAGCAAATGCTGGAGGTGTGAAGGGAAACTAGAGGTAATTGGGAACATATTTTCTAGGGGTGTGGTGAGTTGGCAGATTTTAAGGATTCCCTGCAAGATGCACTGTTGGAGATGCCTTTTGGGTGGATTGGTCTGATGAGGGAGATGATTCTTCTGAGCTATGATGTACAGAATTGGTATTGCCTAGACATGGTAAGGCCTTGCTGCGTCTAATAATTGTGACTGCCAAAAAAGCAATTACTAGAAAATGGAAATGTAAAATCTAAACCAACTATACTGGAAGCAGTGAATGTAGTAACAGAGATAAAACTGGAACTGAGATCTTTAGAAAGAGATAGGAGCAAACTACATGGGAAAAAATGGGAATTGTGGGAACAGTACATAGAAGGGAGGAATGAGGTTTAAAAGGTGGCAGAACACAAATTAGCTATGTAATGTTTGAGTGAGAAAAAAATGGGTAGATTATAAGTGATGTATAATGTTTGCAACTGGGAGTGTCAGTGTGGTTTGTGATGTAAAATGCTTAAAACTAAGATTGTGTTTGCGTGGTTTGTTTTAATTTATGTAAATGTATGATTCCCTATGTAGTAAGTAATAGTTTAATAAATGTTTTTTGTTTATAAAAAGGCAGGAATTTAATAATTTATGTAATATTGTTTGTTATATAATATATAGCAATGTATGTGAAATATTATGTTATGTTAATATAGTCTGATTACTTTTATATGAATGTAAATTTGCCTATGTCACATGTGATAGTTCAATAAAGGTGTTTGAAAAAAAAAATCATCAAACAAAGAAAATATCCTCTTACATTCTTACAAACACTTTTGGAAGAAGATAACATTCTTACAGGAAGAAAACCTCTTCATGGCACTGCCTCTAATATGGCATAACTAAACTTTCTTCAAAAGATTTCCTTAAAGAATATAGCAATCTTCCATCAATAAACTCCACACTTCCCACAGATCATGTATTTTTCCAACCCGCCACCATTCATCCCCATCTGCTTCAAAATGCATACACCCCAAAGAAGCCTGTATTCTTCTTCAAAATATTTCCACTGACACCCCTCCTGGATCAAAGGACATAAACAACTGGTTCATATATCAATGCAGAGAGCATCTAGGTTTTTCTATAACCCACATATATGATCCATGTCTCACACTAAACATCATGGCACAGATAAGGAAAACTGCTCTAATTAAACCCCTCCCAAAGTGAACAAACCCAAAGAATACCACTCACTTCTGTCCAGTATTCATCCTCCCAACTCTGGTCAGGAAAAGATGGTCTACACCCATGTCTGTATGTAGCAGTACCACCTGCTGCCCTCCAAACGCATGGATTCTGGCATGGGCGAAATACTATGACATCACTTATTTCCCTAACTAATGACATCCTGCAAAACAATGAGAGAAGCCTCCTTACTGGTGCCCAATTTATAGACCTGACAAAGCCATTGACCTAATTGACCATTATCTTCTCCAAAAATAGTTAAAACATGATCCTTTTAATTAGAAACTGCACTTATTTATTGTTAAAGGTGTACCAAAAGGATCCATTATTTCCCCCTTTCTCCATATTCATTAACAAAAACCCTTGTGATATCCCCCATCTCCCACTTATCCTCTTTGCTGATGACATGGTCATTTACCGATCAAGTCACTTTCCCACCAACATTCATTGTCAAATGCAGTCAGACTTGCATGAGCTCCACCAATGGCTCATGAATAACTACTCAGTCCCTCCAAGACCAAAACTATTCTTTTCAGAACTCCACAGAAAAATGACCAAGGAACTGACACTCTTAACTGTCTTTGACTTAGAAAAACATTTCATAGAAACAACCTCCACTTTTAAATACCTAGAATTATGGTTTCATTAGTTGCTAAACTTCCATTTCCATGTAGATTATCAGCCAAAATAAATCCCCTCCACTAGGCCAAAAAGCTCTTCCCTGTTCTATCCCAACCAGGAAGAGCAGACATCAGTATGGACTTCCCATTTTCACTTCTGCCTCCAAGGAAAATGCCACCACACTATAGACAGCAGATTCATTACAAAATCACCTCTCTCTGAGCATCACAGTATCACATTATAAAAAGCCATCTATCTTCCCATAAAACGAAGCTCTAGCCTTCTGTTAGGATCCCAACTCTTCAAACTACTCCATCTTTAGACATTTACTCCCTTGCAGCTAGACTTTCATGAAAAATTCTTCAACCTGAGACACTACTAACAACCCATGCCGAATCTCCTTGCCCTAGAGCCAAACTCCACATAACTGCACATATTTCCTCTTCTTGGGCACCTGCTCTTTGGCAAGCTCTCACCAGCACTTACTTTAAATTCTGAATGCAGATCCAAAAGCTCTTCTTCACCCAAGCCAAATGCTCTGCTTCAACACAGGGCATATCACCCAACAGACTATCCCTGTCTTCGTTCAGATTTACCAAAGGTTTACCCACTTTACAGACTAGTGTAAGTATTTTACATTGCACATTACTTGATTTGTGCATTGCACTGTGCTTGTTCAGTAGAATGTATATGCACAGTTGTTTCTATGTAATTAGTCTGAACCACTCTGTTATTGCTTTCATTTCTGTATTTTTTTGTTTGTGAAATGTTTTTCATTTTACCCACGCTGAGCTCGAAATTGGTCATACTGATCAGTGCACTTCCTTGTTAAGTGCAAAAATAAAAATGAATCAGAATGGAAGTTTAAAATGATACCTACTTTGCAGCCATCTGCAAATTTAGTTAGCCAAAGATTACACTGATGATTTCCTGCTTTATTTAAGTAAAGAGAGTTTTGCCTCTTGAACTACCCTGAACAACAGTTTCTCAATTTTGAAGGTCTCGATTAAATGCCTTGGGTGAACAACAAATACTGGGTGGGGGAGAGTAAGCAATCCTGTCAAGTTTCTTATATAATCCAAGAGTGTGATAAAACTAGATTTATCTTTACCTCCACGTAAGCACCTTCAACTATACTAAAAGCCCTTCAGGGAAAACGCAAGTCTCCAGAACTACAAGTAATCCCAAGCTACCCCATCAAAAGCCTTGCCTGCAATAAATTTAAATGACTTGGTTCTTTGAAATTTCTGTCTATTTTTTCAAACTTAAAATCACATTTATCAAAATGCACTAAATTATGCCTTATTGGTGCAAGCCTAAAAACAAAAATGACATAAACACATTGTGGTCCAGACTGACTGCAGAAATAGGCCCTTATCACTCAGTTAAGAATGTTTTTCCTGGTTTAAATATAATGGAAGTAACTGCTTCTTTCCAAGACTGTGTGACTGGTAAGGACAATAAGAACTTATTCAACAAACTCTCTTTAAGGAGCATATATCATCCTCCCTGTACATATAGCTCCAGCTAGAGCTTATCAGGACCAAGGAGGTCTTACTCCTAGGAAGATGGTTTAATGCCACTTTGATCTCATGTTAATCTACTGGTGTTCACTTAACCATTCCTCTTCCTAGGAAAACTAAGTCAACCTTGGATTATTCAGAACTACAAAAACATAGACTCTCTGCCAATCTATTTTAATTTCGGAGACATATGAGTTTTGCAAAAAGTGCTAAACATTTATAAAATTTCAGTGAGGCAATTAATTCACAATTTTCATTATCTTTCTATATTTCATAGATTAGTACTAAGCTAACTGCCCTTGCAAGCCATTTTAAGCCTAGCCAATTATCCCTTGTGAGATTCAAACCCTGCACCTTGTGTTTGTAAGGCAAACACCTTAACCATTAGGCCACCCTCCAGTTTATAAACTGATCACTCCCCTCTCAACTGTAGAGGCTGAATCACAACTGTCTGCTGTACCACAGGAGAATTATTAAACATTCGCAGTTACAAGATCTGCCTCTTAAATGACAGGGCCTCATCTTCTCCATTTTCAATATCTGTAAACCCTAAACAGCACTGCCTTGCCATGCCTGTGACAGTCAGCCATTCCTGCCCTTTCATCATCACAAGACGTTCAAACCTATATACCACCCTGATATCTCACTGCAGATCCAACTTGCAATTCCTGCACAGTATCCCACCAGATCATCCAGTTGACATCTGCTCCACAAACAGAGGTATGCAGTTACAGTGATGGTTTACCAAACTGTTCATTAAATGCATGTGTAGAGCAAAAGAAAATAGTAAGCCCAAATAGCTGATAGTGACTTCTTTTTTGCACTTGAAATCTCATAACTAGATGAGCATGATCCAAGACCACTGTGGACACTGCAGCAAAACACTGAATCCAGTAACAGGAGTCCTTTGGTATTTATTTATTTCCATTTGTTAACCACGGAAGTCTGATGGGCCTGGGTAGAAAATTTCCACACACAAATTATACAGTAACACAAAGAATAAAAGTCATAATAATCTTACAGTAACACAAAGAATAAAAGTCATAATAATCTTACTGATTCTTGTTAAAGGTGTTCATAGGTAAGTACTAGGCTATCTCCTCTAGGGCATTTATAAGCCTAGCTAGAGTGTGTCAGCTTTCACTGCCCCATTGATTAATTAATTGAGCTTCTGTCAAGAAGAGCCAAAGAAGTGATCCCAGGGGTGTATTTTCTGTTACCCATCCACTGGATGATCTGGTGGGATGCTGTCAGGCAGAGATTACCTCTGAGTAAGCGATCCCTCCAGCATGTTCTATTTATTGTTGTGGTGAGGTTTAGCTCACTAGAGCGAGTGGCTCGCAGTGACTTGGATTTCTTTAGGTGGCGCATGTCCATCAATTCTGAGTTGGACATGGCTTTGCAAGTCAGGCAGAGATTACCTCTGAGTAAGCGATATGCCACTGAGTACAGCTGGAGTTTTTCCAGTCGGGATGCATAGGACATATGTTTGAGGCCAGTAATCCTCTTGGTGAGGCACTTTTGTGGTCTTTCCAGCTTTTGGAAGTGCCTTGTGAGGTACATCCCAAATGGGGCATTGTACTCTATGATGGGTCTAATGAGTGACGAGTAGAGGGGCACTATAACCTCTTTATTTCTAGATGTGAACCCTTTAGTAATTAGATGGGCTACATAGAAGGATTTCCTAACTATTTTGGCAATATGATTGTCAAAGGAGAGATTACTATCTACCTTGGGCCCCAGATCTCTTATTACCTCTTCTGTATTAAGGGGGCTGCCACCTATGTGGTAATTCATGGGCGTTTTGTTTTTCCCAAATGGGATGACTATGCATTTTTTGGCATTTAGCTTGAGACCATGACTTTGACACCAGGTGTCTGTCTCAGTAAGGCCTTTTTGGAGAATGTCCATGTCAGCTGGAGAATCAATTTGGCTCCCACTTTGCAGTCATCAGCGAACTTGGTTAGCCATAGTCCTCCTGTGTTTGCCTGTACTTCTGAGAAGTATATACCAAACAGTAGGGGTCCCAGGACTGAGCCTTGTGGGACACCACTTGTGACTGGTTTAGAGTCGGACCTGGAGCCTGCTATTCTTACTGTGTGAGTTCTGTCTGTAAGCCAGTTGGCAGCCTTCCTCGTGACGTAGGGGTTTATGTTCAGGCTGGTGAGTTTTTCTATAATTCCCGAGTGGGGAATGGTGTCAAAAACCTTGGCAAGGTCAAGGTAGGTTGTGTGAACTACCTTCCCCTCCTCTATGGTCTTGGTGACTGTCTCGAAGAAGTCCAACCAGGTTTAGTTGGCATGATCTGCCCTTAACAAACCCGAACTGGGTTGGGTCAAGTGTTTGGAGGTTCCTAATGTCTTTGTTAATGAGTTCCATGATGATGCGCTCCATAGCCTTGCAGACCAGGCTAGTCAGGCTTATGGGGCAATAGTTACCTCAGTCAGTTGTGGCCCCTCCTTTGTGGAGCGGAATAACTGTTGCTGTGTGCCATTCTGTGGGCACGTAGCCTGTGGAGAGGCTGAGGTTGAACAGTGTGTTTAGGTGGGGGGTTAGTTCGTTCTGTAGTTCGTGCAAGACACAGCCTGGGACACCATATGGCCCCATTGACGCTGTGCTTTTGGCTTTTGAAAGGGCTGTTTTCACTTGTGCGTCTGTGATTTCTGGGACACTACACTTGTCCAGTATTGTTGAGTCCTTTTGGGGGTGAGAGGGGGGTGAAGTTTCCACTGAATCTATCTGCCAGGATGTTGGCAATATCAGTGGGTTCAGTATATTTTGGGCTATTTTGCACTAGCTCAGAGCATATCTGTGAGTTGCCACTTAGATTCTTGACATAGCTAAAGAAGGCTTTGTGGGTATCTTTTGAATCCTTGGCTATTTTTCTTTTGAAGGTAGTCTTGGAGGATTTTATGAGGGACCTTAGTTTCTTACTGATACTGATCAGGGATGTCTTTCCTTCTTGGGATTTGCTTTTTTTCTGAACTAATTTCCTCCTCCTATTGTATAGCTTGTTTATGGCAGGGGTCCACCAGACTGGTTTCCTTCTCTTAGGGGAGTGAGTCTTGGTTTTTCTAGGGATGGCATGATCCATGCATACTTGTAGGTGCTCATAGAGTGCATTTGTAAAGGTTCCTGCATCTTGGACACTGTTATCCTTTAGCGTGGGGGCTGTGAAACTTACCACACCTCTGTCTTAAGTAAGGTGAAGTTTGCTATAGAAAAGTTTTTGACTGTGGTTTCCTTGGTTGGAGGTGGTGGTGTGGTGTGGACATCCAGGCTGATTAGTTTATGGTCTGATCTAACCAGTGACGGGTTGACCTCCGGTGTGGAATACCTGTCGCCCATGTTGGTGATGACCAGGTCCAATATGTTTTCACCTCTGGTAGGGAAGTTTACCAGCTGATCCAGGGCATTTGAGTTGATAAATTCCAGGAAGTGATGGACCTGGGAGTTTGTACTTGAGTAGTTTTCCCAGTTAACTATAGGGTAATTTAAATCACCCAATATCAGGGTGTTCGGTAGGACCTTCATGTTTTCCATTGTCTCCAGAAAGGCTGAGTGATGGTCCTGGGTTATGGAGAGTGATCTGTAGCAGGCCACAATTTGCATTTCAGATTTGCTTGATGTTAGTTGCACATGGATGATCTTGGAGGTATCATGCTGCGCCACTAACCTGGAGGTGTAGGTATCCTTGATGAATATGGATATACCCCCTCCTTTTGTGTTTCAGTCCATGTTCTGTGGCCGAAATGTGTGGTATGAGTTGTAGCCCGGTAGTGCTGGGGTGCACCATGGAGCCTTGAACCAGGTTTCAGTTACTGCACAGATGTCAATGTTCTCCATACTGAGGAGTGCTTTGAGCGCGTGCATTTTGAGATTTTAAACTCCTGGCGTTGAGTAGCATAACCCTCATTTTTTTATTTGTGCTGTTTACGGAGGTGGGTTTGACTTTTGAGCCTTGCCTAAAAAAGGCACTATGGGGGGCAGCAAGAACCTTGGCCAGTATTTGAAAGCCTAGGGGTGACAGGTGCAAGCCGTCTCTTGTGAAGCAACAAGGCTTGTATGTCATCCCAGGCTGACAGACACTGGATCCCCTTTGAATGACACCAGAAGCTTAGCCAATTGTTAAAACTGATCATTTTTTCTTTATACTGCTGTATCATTCTTGGTGAGGGCAGGATGCTACTCAGGGTCAGGGTCATACCCGCCTGGGCTACATGATCAGAGAGCTCTTCCATGTCTCTTTTCATGTAGTCCTGGGAGGTCCATCTCAGGTCATTCACACCAACACAACCAATGACAGAGTCATATTTGTACTTATTCTGGTGTGACCTCAGTGCTTGTGTTATGTGGCGGATTCTGGCTCCCGAAAGGCAGCTAACAGTAACCTTCTGCTTATCAGGCCTAGTGAGTGGGACGTCAGTGTGCCTGACTATAGAGTCACCTATTATGAGTGTATTAGGTATGTTATTTCGCCTTAAGGGTTGTGATTGTACGGCACACTGATTTTGTGTTTTATGCGTTATCTGGTTTGTGACGGGAGGTGCAGGTTTTTTGGGTGTCTGCTTTGGAGGTCTCTGATGCTTTTGCAGGTTTTTATTTAGAGCCTTCGAGTATGATTTCATGTATTGTTATGTGTAGTTTTTGCCAGTGCTGGTTTAGTATGTCTATGTGAGGCTGGAGGTGTGCTGCAAGTGTTGACCTTCTCCTCATGACTGCCTGTTCCAGTCTTGGGTGGAGAGAGCTTAGCCTCCAGTTTAGCTATATAATTGCATCTCATCGCATATGTTAATGTTTTGTGGTAGGAGGAGAGGGTTGTCTGTGTACGTGAGGCAGTTGTAACTTTGGCTCAGGATACCCATGTTCACCAGCTGGACTGGAGAGTATACCTGAAATTGCCCTTTGGTCATGCCTGAATAGTAGGGTGAGCTGCTTAGTCGCTTGGTTGGTGAGTGGTGAATAATGAGCCTTGCCCTGCTGGGCAATCAAGTGTCTGGGTATATTAGTGCTTGCTATTAGGTCTGAGCAAGTGCTGGACTGTAGGATGCTTTTTAAGTGCTTAGGTTGAGAGATAGACTACTTTTAAGGGGAAAAACTGAAGAGGAGACTTGGTGGAGCCGGGATTTATTTAGCCCTAGCTAACCAGCGCTGCCCGGACGTGCAAAACCGTGCAAATGTGTTTTTTTACAGCAGGGAAATGAAAGAGATAGAAAGTAGCCCAAAATGTCCTATAAACTACTAACTTCTGGGCTGGAACCACTTCTCCAGAGACAAATGGCTGCTCAAAGCTCCCTCTCTCACAGGTGAACAGAGAAACCTCCTCCTATCCAAGTAAGGTAGGGGCAACTCAGAAAATTGTAACACAGCCCTGAATTCAGCACTAACCTGAAAACTGGATTATACTAGCTTAGAAAGGTGGGAAACAAGGAAAAAAATTATTTCTTTTAAAAAATAAGGCAAAAACAGTAAAGAATATACTTAAAACAGCTTTAAACTACTACAAACAGTAAAAATGCACTTAAAACAGCTTTAGATGACTACAAGCAATCAGAAAAGGCTTTTAAACAAATTACCCAATTAACCAGTAAAAAAATCTCAAAACTTTGCCCTGTTCCTGTTGTCTTCAGTCAGACAAGTTCTAACTGCACACTCTTGCCACTGGGGTGCAGGGGAACTTTTCCAAAAAAGAAGGCCTTGATTAGTGCTCAAGTTATAGAAACAAAGCTAGATTCAGCAGGCTTGGATCTAGTCTATGCTACAGCAAACAAGGTGCACCAATTTCAGTAAGAAACAGTTCAAATATGCAGGTAGCATAAGCCTTTAAGCAGAAATTCCCAGCTCAGAAGGGCAGAGTCCAGCCTCTCCTCCCACAAGAGTGCAGACCACGAACGTTCTTAATGTGAAATAACTGGCCTGAAGCCCAAGTGCTTAAACCAGAACTAATACACTTTTCGAATAATAGACACTGAGCCTTCAATCAGCAGTTCCCAACTTAGAAGGAAGTAAGCTACCTGTCCTGCCACAACAGTGCAGACCACAAACCTTCTTAATGTAAAACTGGTCTGAAGCCCAAGTGCTTAAACCAAAAGGCTTAGAATGATAGCTACATTTTAATCGGGTTACTACCAAGCAGTAATAAATACAATTGAATACTTTTAAGAAGCACTAGCTCAAGTTATACAAGCAAAGCTAGATTCAGCAAGCCTGGATCTAGTCTATGCTACAGCAAACAAGGCACACCGATTTCAGTGTCTTACTAAGAAACGGTATGTATAAACAAACCTGCCATGACCCATGTAATTAGTCAAAGCATACTGATCAGTGCAGAACTTAAAAATATATACTGTTACCACAAAATGGATAAACAGAGTTCAAGCCAATTTGATCTAAATTATTATAGGTAAAACTAAAATCAACACAAAAGCTAGTTTAAATTCAACTGTCAAAACATTTTGAAAAATGTACTATGCAATGATATCAAAAACACAAGAGTACAAAGCAGCATAAACCCATTAGCATGATGAGTGTGACGCCATATGTCTATACTACCTCTTAAGTTTATAAAAGAAACATATTGAGGAATAACTAATTTTAACCATGCCAAATGAACATAATACCACACCTCACCCAACTATGCAGTATCCAACATGGCGTTATAAAATAGATATAAATGTCTATGATAACATGTCTATTATTATACAACAAATAGACTTTAACAAAATAGAACAGCAGTCAGTGGAACCCTTTGAAAGCAGAAGTTTCAAGGATTTATTACAAGACAGTTGTTACTCCTACCTACCATTCTGTGTTTTAATGTAGAGGAAGATCAGCAGATCAGCATACTAGATTGTTTGCTTGTTTTAGATTAGGAAGTTTTTTCTACTTATGTGTGTGGAATTGAGTTTGTTGCCAGAAATTCTGAAAGTTGCTTAGCTTATTAAGACTTTGTATGGAAAAGAGATTTGATTAGAAAAGCAGAGGGACATTTTGCAAGAAATTAGGGTGGATGTTGAAAGGTTATTACCCATTTTAGTCTGCATGTTTTTTGTCTAGGCTAGGTTGTAAGTTAGGGATGAATTGTCACTATAACTTTGGGTGGAATATAGGAAAGCATACATGGTGAAGGCTGGTACTAAAAAGAAATGGTATTCAAAAGTAGCTGACCCATTTTGCTACAATTTTATTAATTTAGGCCTTGCTGAACATTTTCAAACAATTTTGAAGGGTTTGTACAAATAATAACCAAGGGATTTATTAAAGGGCCTAGCACAACCATGTGGTTCATCCTAAAAAGGCACTCTTCTCACAGTGTGCTTATTTTGTGATTCATGGACATGTAAGCTCAATGAGGTAAAACCTCATTATCGGCTACATTGCAAGTCTTTGAAACCCATTTACTACTGTAACATACAGCTATTGGCTGATCTGCTTATGGTGGTAAACTGCTGCTTGTGTACGCAGTGGCATCCCCCCATTACTCCTCCATGCATACAAGTACACAAAACATGAACGCACACACACACGACCACGTACCCCTTACCTCCCATGGTTGATGATCTTTTTCCTTAAGTCAGTGCCATTAAGGCAATGAATTTTAAAATGTATCCCTGGTGTCTACTGTTTTACTTTACCCTTGATCACTGTACTGTTATCGATGCTATTACAGCACTTAAAATTAATAGTCATTCCTGGTATCTTGTGAACCCCCCCCCCCATCCCCAATCCTTATACTGCCATGGGTGCCATTATAGCACTTATAATTTAGACTAATCCTTGGTGTCTAGGTATATAGTGGCTCATCCCACTCCCAAACCTGGTGGTGATGATGCCACTATTAAGGCTCTTTAACAATATATGTCTAATTATTCTCCCCTGCAACACAAACCCTGTGCCACAGTGACTATATTTAGTAGTGCTGTGTGGCAGGGATTGCTGTACTGATCTATATGGCTGACCGATTTCTTGAATTGTTCGGTTGTGTAGATTTTCCTGGAGATGCCTCCAGGAGAGAGAGAGAAGAGGGAGAACATGGCTAACTAGCATATGCATCTCCCTCAGACAGCCTTACTGGCATTCGGCATATCTGTGGGGCCCACCCTATGCAGTGCTATGTGTCTTCATGTTAGAGCACCATGAAGCACCATGTTAGGGTGGTTGCTGAATAAAAAGGTACTACAGCATATACACGAAAGTGTACACATCATGGTACCCTAATGAATCCCAGTGTAGTTTAATATATTTCTACTGCATGTATGAGGCTTTTCTTTCTTGTTTTGTATTCCTGTTCAGGCCAATAAATTTGCTATATTTGCTCAAAAACAAAAGAAAAAAAGTTAAATCAGTGCCTTCTGTTTACCTGCTATGGAAAATGTAGTTCAGAAATGATCCCTTTAGCTTGCATACTCCGTGGTGCTATCCTGCAGAGCTGAGATTATGCCAGTGATGGGTAAGAAAGGGGAGGTGGGTCATAGCCTTGCAGATGGCAGCATCAAATATCCTGTCCTGCATGACGGGGGATTTTTTTTTTGTATGGGGTAATTGGGTAGATGTACTGCCATCATACATATCACTGCTTTATATATCATGCAGTGTTATATTGTTGTATGCCATTTAGCTGTGATCCTCTCTTCAGTGCCTAAATGGTAATGAAAATCTTTTTTACAGTTTTGGGGTCATCCCAATCATTGAGGACATTTGCAGTTGTGGGCAGGAAACTTTCCCATTTACTCCCTCCCTGAGTGGATGAGTCAGCAAACAGTTCTTTTTGTTTTTTACTGTAGAAATGTCTGGTATTACAAATATAGTGTCATGCATTTCTAGTAAAAGCAGAGGTACATTTAAAGCTCACCTAGGCATTCTAAAACCACTTTTCTTAATAAGAGCTGAGAGTTCAGTACTTAGAGTTATTGCAGAGTGCCATTAAGTTAAGTAAAACTGCAGAATAGATTTAGTGATATATTTTGCTCAAATATATATCACTTCTTGTAATGACCTCGTGAAATATACCAATACACCGGCGAGGCAAAAATGGATCTTTGTTGCAGGGTGCCAGGAAATAAGATCAGCTCAATAATACTGAAGTATGAACCTTTTCTAAATCGGGAAATAGATTTGTAAGAACTTTGTAGTATGATTCAAAGCCACTGGGAATTTGCCATTTTCTGTTGTGGCCAGTGGACTTTATTATAACGCAGGTGGTAGCTATTTGAAAAATGCAGTTCCAAACTGAACAAGACTCTGTATAAGAAATGGACTGTGCAAATGATACAAAATGAATAGAGCATACAGAACTACAGGAGCATGATTCCATGCAGTGGATGCAATAAACAATTGAGTTGTACTAACAATAGCTAATACAATGGTTGTGCAGACTGCCATGTGTACTGGTTGATGCACTGATTAGGATGTGGCATAAGTAACATTGTTCATTTTTAACCTGGGAAGATCTTAATGATCCATCGAAGACTGTACAATCCAAGTCATGTATAAGAGGATATATTTTCTGCTGCCTGTTATCATAGTCCATGACTGTACTCAAATATTTGGTCAAGCTACAGTTTCAAGTGGTTGATTACTCAAAGTGAGAGACACCAGCTTCGCTAGTAGTCTGGAGGGTTGAAATGTTGGGACCAAGCTTTGAAGTATGACATTCTCTGCTTGTGTGGGTAATTATCATAATAAGATGTACTTCCATGTGTAGGTGGGTCAAGTGAAAAACAAAGTGCAATTGCCATCTCATTCTGAAGCAATGAAGAAATGCCAGCTGTGCTTCCATAGCCGATCAGGTGTTGGAGTTTTGTTCTCCCAACAGGATGACTGCAGAAATGGAGAGCTATGTGAGATTATCCCCATGAGCTACTTCACGTTGTGCATGGGGGCTGACTCATGTCAACTCAGCGTAATGACATTATGCAGGCCCCATCTTATTGGGATGTATATGGGAATGTCTGCATCTGCAACAGTAAGAGAAATGAGCCAAACACCCAAACAGTATTGCTTCATAAAAACGTAACCAAATAAATACACTAAATTATCTGGAAAGCTTGACACTACAGTAGGAGGCATTTATAAAATAGCCATTTCCGAACAACAAGAACAAGAGAAAATCTTAACATTCTTGTCAGACATCTGTGACAGTCAAGTAAACAACATGGATATAAATGCCTGAAAACACTACTGGTTGCATTTCTTTTTTATGGTCTAGCACATCATATGATCTAGAAAGGCATCGGATTCAGTGCTGTTTGGTGCATTACTTTTACAGCAAATGCAATAGTGTGAGTTACACCGAAGGAAAGAAAGCTTAGAAACTCTGTGGATGCATCTGTACAAAAATAACTGTTTTTACTACATGCAGAATGGAAGTGAACAGTTTCAGCTCTTGAGGGAAAGTGGAGCATTTCTGTGATTTGTTAAAGTTACAATGCAATTCAAATGACAGACAAGTAAGTGAAGCTGTTAAAGGACAAAAAGTAGGTTTCCAAAACGTATACAAGAGAATCAAATAAGATCAATAGAAGTGTAGAGAAAGAAAAGTAAGCTTATTGAGGTCTGCACACAGACAAAAATCTGTGATGCCAAGCGGATGGAAAGTAAACATCTTACAGAGCTTTGCTCAATGAACTTACATTTTCATTTTGCAAATGTACCTGTACTGACCAGGTGGTGAACTTAGTAATAATACACTATGCAAGAGATGTAGATAGAATAACATGTTAAAAATATTGCAGTTTGAGGGAGCATTTCTCAGTGTCAAGTGTATGCTTGCAACTATGTATGCTGAGGTAATTTTCTGCAAACCGATGTTGAAATCTTGGGTCTTGCAACGCTGAGTCACAAAATGATCAAAAAAGAAAACTAAAATGCAGAAGAGCATATATTCAACATCATTGTTTTCCTTTAAATATTTTTTTTGCATAGGTCGACTCCCCCTGTATCTCTCTGAGCTTATCTATATCAAATTATTTTTTTTCTTTGTGTGTGTGTGTGTGTTTGTGTGTGTGTCTGCGTATACCTTCTTAGATGTGAAACAAGAAGAAAGTGCAGCCTTGCAATTCCCATTTGATGTGATTCTGAAAATGGTAACGCAGTCCTTGACTCAGGTGTGACATGAATGTGACATGCCATACATTGGAAAAGTCTAAAGAAATGACGATGTACTAAGCTTCAGATCAAAATACTAAAAAACTGCCAAAGTTATTTTTGCTGTATTAAAGTAAAGCTTATAATGGTGGTGCAGTCAGGTATCATTAGCAGAAATGTTCTACATAGTATTTGTGCAACTGTATGTCATAAACAAGTAAAACATATAAATGTCTCCATTTAAGGTGAATTTGCATAACAATACAACATGCCCTTCTATTTGGAAAAGGAAAAGAACAAATTATTATACTTTGGATCTGAAAACAGAGGTCATATTACTAATGTAAAATGCTGGAGAATCTGATTAGGGGTCAATTTATATCATATCGGCACTTGAAAAGTCAACTGTAAATAGTCAACTACAACTAAACAGAGACGTCAGATATTCAACCTGGGTAACATGGAATGTTTGCTTAACATGTCAGTATTCATTTACCAAATGTTGGAGCCATGAGGGTTAGAGGTAGGGGAAAGTTAGTTTTATGTTGTTTCTAGGTTTCTTGATCGTGTTTTGTACTGCTATAGTTCAGGGAGTCTTCAACTTTATATTTGTTTTGCTGTTCAGAGTATTGTACATGCTTTGAGGTTACAGACATACAAGCTATGTTTCACCCTTAATGGGCATTTTTTTCCCTCAATGGGCATTTTTTTCCCCTCAAAGTCAGTGTGACTATGGAGTTTGTATACATTTGTTAGGGAATGAAGTCCCTACAAAAGTAGATGGGACTTACTCCCTACAAAAAATGTATTACTGATTTTCCCTGAAAGTTGTGTGGGCGTGCAGTATTAGTATACTATATATATCCTATCCTGAATTTACCATAACATAAAAATGATCCAAGTGTATCTGGAAGCTTGACATACTGTCACTTTCCTTAACCATTTTTTGGAAGTTTATTCTGTTGATGAACAACACAAAACTACTTTCTTTGTTGTACAGTAGAGAGTCGATTATCAAAACTAATTGGGACCTAGGGTAGTTCGGATAATCAAATTGTTCAGATAATTAAACATATCATTTAACCAGATAAAAAATGCAGGAATATACTTTTCAACCATTCAGCAATTCCAGTGGACAATATATAATATTTTTCACACAAGAGCTGGCTACAAGTTCAAAAAACGTGCTCAAGCAAATATGTATAATGTTTGCATATTCAAACTTTGATTTTTCCAACTCAAAAACTTTGTTAGGCTGGTTTTGATAATTGATGTTTCTGATAATTGATGTTAGGATAATCGACTCTATTGTACTACATATTTTATTTTTCTTCATTTAGTTTATTCTCATGCACACATAGGTGTTTTAAACCTTGGCATTCTAAACAAAAAAGTTCCTTGCTAGCCATAGAAAACATAATTGGATCACAGCTTTTCATCTAGGATTGTGTGTAAAGGTTTAAGGTTTTAAGTTTTTTTACAGTAAGATATGATTGCTATGCAATCCTCTTCGTAAAGTGTCACTAGTATCTTTTCAAAGCTTTACTATTGGTTTTAGTGTTGGCATGGGTAACTATTTGAAATGTCAGGACCGACTAGGTAGAGTCCCAAAACACGGAGACTGAATGGCTGAATGAACGGACTTGCATATAACAAGTGTCTGAGATAGCCATTTCCCAGAATATTCCCTTTCTTCAGAGGTATAGTGGGGGTGTAGTGGATGCAGGGGGCTTGCACCCCCCTGCAAAAAATAAACTTAAAAGAGAAGTGCAACATTTGAGATTTACTCTTGTCCTGCATTTAAGGTCTTTTTTTGGCATATCGTCTCTCACTATTTTGAGTTTGTTTGTGTTTGTGTCTTTCGGCTTTTCCCGGTTAGGGGTTGCCACAGCGGAACTCCGGTCCACTAATGATTGGCAGTAGAGTTTTACATGCTGGCTTGCCGGGCCTAATGCACAACCTTCAATGAAGGAATGCCCATTCACGCATGTCGCCACACAGAAGATGCTCTAACTGAGAATCGAACGGGCAACGTCTAACTGTGAGGTGACAACGCTACTGCAGCACCACCACCGCAGTATATGACATTAAAAGAGGGAGCTGTTGACATACCATAATTAGCATCCAAATTCCAACGTTGTTGCTATGGGACTGAAAAAAAGGACAAATACCTCCTGCATTTTGATTTTACATATCTATCAATGTATTTTGTCATCTTGGAACTCATGTTTTTTTATTTGCAAAATACTGTTGATAAAGTGTAGCTTGTTGTTGATGTACCTCATGATATAAAAACCCTCAAGATTAATTTACTTTGAATTTTGAAACACCAAATGGCATAAATGTGGTTTTCTTGAGATTGATTACATGCTCGAGCTACAAGAAATGGTATGTTAATTCCTCTAGAGCATTCTGAAGTACTTTAACAGTATTATGACTAGTTATGATTTTTCCAGATCTTAATGACATCTCTATAAATATTAAATACTCTTTGTCATAGAGGGATGAAGCCTCAACTATGGCCTAAGTGACCCTAGATGGATTAGCACTTGCCAGATGTGGCAGATGAGGATGGGTATTCCCATACTTTGGGTATGATCATGGAGTTTGGTATGCACTGCCACATACCATTTGAGAAGGGGGTGGTAATGAAAATGCATGGCTGGGGGTGGAGGGGCAGACATTCAGCTCACTAAACTACCAATAAGTGCTCCACCCTCTGCACCACAAAGTCAGGTAGGACTCTCAGCAAATCATTTAACCAGGTAGTGCTCTTATGTTGCCCTTAAAAAGGAACACCTGCATTCCTTTAGCATTGCCTAATTAACAAGTAAATAGAAAATTGAAAAAAAAAAAAGAAATTCTCAACTAATGTTATTTATTCACAAAAGAACAAATATGTACATTTTATAGCAGGCAAAGTAAATATCCTTTCCAAGGACTCCTGAACTATTAGACTTTTATTGCTATGAAGCTATTTGGAATGGTGTAAGGAGGGTCGAGTTGGTATAATAGTTACAGTATTCTTATCAAACACAAGGTACAAGATTTGATTTTCACCTTTGAAAGAGAAATTGGTTAGGCTTAAAATAGTCCACAAGGGCAGCTAACCTAGTAATTACCTATGAACATGTAAATGTTTAGTTTGGGTGGTAAATAGCACCATGCTATAACTTGTAAGACTGTCTGTTTAACATCTTAGCTGTCCTCTAATGGCCCTGACTCAAGACTGCACTAATGTGCAGTAGAGCTGAATATAGATAAGTATACATTCTGGCAGACATCCCAGTACATATATTTAAAATCCTGCACCAATGATCCATATGATGGACATTTTGGAATTCTTGAAAATATGCTAGGTTTTCTATTTAAAATATTGGGATAAAGGGATGACACTAGGAAACAATACAGGAAGTAGTTTTTTTTGGGGGGAGGGTATCATTTTTGTGGGTAATAGTATAAATTTAGGGGGCATAGCACAACTGCAGAACAGTAAATGGCACAATGAAGTCAGCTTGGTGTGTCCCGAGCAGGATTAGGCATACATGAGAGACAGCATAGCATGGTCACACCTTGGGCATTACTACTTAATCTTCACAGCCATGACAGCAACAGTAATTGTGCTGATAGACTGATGCAGTGCACATTCACACACAGACTGAATTTCCCGTCATACCTGCTGCTGATGCATTGCACATTCACACATACAGTGAAGCTCCCATAGTCGCTACTGCTGATGCATTGCACATTCACACATGCACTGAAGCTCCCATAGTAGCTGCTACTGATGCAGTGTGCATTCACACATACACGGAAGCTCCCATAGTAGCTGATGCTTATGCATTGCATATTCACATACACTGAAGCTCCCATAGTAGCTGCTGCTGATGCAGTGCACATTCAGACAAACACTGAGCCTCCTCATAGTATCCACTGTGCAGGCACAATGGGGAACCCATTCAGGGGGATGACAGCAAGGTGCCAACTCCTTTTATTATATAAATGAGGAAGAAATGAGAAGATTGGACAGGTAGAAAGGGGAAATATGAAGCAGGCAAAAGTACAGAAGGACAAGTGGATGGGAAGATTGGTGTGGGGGAGAAAAATATACTACTTAGTAGGTAGAGGTGTCCATTTTGTTTTCTGAAGAAGGGAAGAGGGAGATAGATAGCAAAGGGAAAGTGTGGGTAGGAAGATGGGTATAAAGAAGGAAGTAAGAGGAGAGAAATAAACCTGGAATGTAAATAAAGACCGGCAGGAGTAGTAGAGACACTTAAGGTTGATAACTGTGGGGGGACTTTGACTGAATGTGTGGATGACTTGATGACTGGGAGAACTGGGCAACACATAGGGGACAGCAGGTGGAAAAGAAGGCTAGTGAACACAATTATGGGGATAAGGAAGAATGAGAGAGGCTGATGTAGCCATTCCAGAGGAGAAGCCATAGAGAAATTGGTCACCTCTTGGCTGAAATCATGGATGGTCTCTTGTTTCTAGTGGTTCACTGGTTAAGGCCAGATGGCTGCACAGCTTTATCAGCCGCACACACAGGTGCTTCAGGGTGCCATTATGGGCAACTAGCTACTAGTGCACCATGGTCCTAGTCAGCCACCATACTTCCTTCTACACTAACCAAGAGGACCCAGTCTCAGATGAGGAGCCATTGCCCCATTCCTGAGATTTGGTCTTTGAGACCACTATTGAGCCCTCCAAATCATCTTCTGCATAGATCTCTTCATTGGCTTGCAGTGAAAAAGCTTGGGAACTGCTCAGCATCCAGCAGGAGGCAAGACTGCCAGTACAGCGCATGGTGGTTGATACCTCACCTCTGCCTACACCACAGCCAATCCTGGGGAGAAAAAATGGATTAAAACAAAAAGATAAAAAGAGAAAATGTAGCCACGGATGCAACAGATTAGTAATAAAATAGTATATTATTTCCTGAAATGCATTCTGTTACTGGCACACTCTTTTAACAGTATACATTAGTTCTATGGCAAGAGTGGAGGGTCCCCCTGTTACTGACGCCCTCTGTTAACATTATGCATTAGTCATATTGTAAGAGTGAGCTTAATCAATAAATTGATTATACATAAACTTTCAACAAACAATGAGCAGGTATCCAGTGACTGACCACACAAAACAGCAAAAACACCAACTTGAAGAAAAACTGGTGTGGAACAAAGTGAAGGAGACACACCATCCAGTATCACGATGCAAAGCAGATGCAAATTGAGGAACGTAAATGCTTTCACAATAGTAACATTGCTTCTTCAGACAACCTCATCCACTAGCATTCCATCTTGTATATCATACAATAACAATTATCTAATTCACTCAGATTATACCCCTTTCTCCCTTAAAGCTAAAGCACTCTCACTACAGGAAACATTCTACAGAATAAAAAATCTTCATACAAAACATGGACATGTAGCAAGGCCTCCACTTTCTTTCACGTTGGAGGGCCATCACCTTTTTAACAGTCATTGATTATTTTTCATAAACTATACCACGGCATCTCTGCTTTAATCAGTATGCATTTTGCCTTTCTGTCAGTGAAGTTTAGATACTTGATTATATTCTCCTTAGTGTACATTACATGCTATCATAAATCCAGTAACGAGGGCCTCCAGTGTTGTCATTTGTTTCTGCATAAGTGAAGATCCATTCAAAGGACTAATGACAGCCATGGGTGTCTACATGTGCAAGGTGTGACGAAGCCAATTTTTCTCACATAGTGTAAGGATTCATTCAAGTACAGTCATAGTCAGATTGAGGTAATATGGGATGCTGCTTGATATTTTTATCTCAGGATTGGTCAAACTAGTAGTATTTTGAGATGTAGCAGAAATACGGCAGGCCTGAGTAGCTCTAACGTCAGTTCAACAACTTGCAAACTGTAATGAAATCAATCCATAAATAGCGTATGTCCTAAGGGAAGCGAAGTAAGTGCTACACAGAAAAAGGTGGGTCAGTACCTTCTGAAACAAAGCAGAAAGGTGGAGGCCTTATGTACAGAATGAAAGCCTGATGACAGCCATGAGGCAGACTGACTGGTATGTGAAAAAGTTGGGGGCTGGGTGAGGATTTGATGCCATTACTGGATGTGGGTACTATGGGAATGGAGGAGAAAAAAATAAGGAAGCCACTAAATAAAACACAAAGATAAATATACAAACTACTTGGTTGGATATGTAAATATTGACTTTATTGTGTGGATTCATGATTTGGAATGGCATGCTGCATAACAGCAACACTTTATTTATGGGCACAGCATTTCCATTCCTAATATTAAGCCTTTTATTTGCAATATAGTCACCTTTCCTATTTAAATTTGGAAACTCTTAATATAAATACTGGTATAAAGAAAAATGACCTCCCCACAAGTATCCCCTTTGCATTAGTAGAGGTGGGAGCAGTCTCCTCCTCTTTTAGCAAGAATCTCTACATGTACTTTTCTCATCAAGTCTCATATAATGTGGTTTAGGAGCTCCAAGCCCAACACAACATTCAATGCATGTGCTTCTCTTCATTAAGCCTAACGAGTAATAGTTTATTTTTTCTGTTGAGCTGCTTGATATTCACACTTAACTTGGAAAAAAAAAAAAAAAAAAAAACTTTTTTCTTATTTATACATCTGTTCTACTCAATACTATGTTCTATATTGTTTTTGGTATACAAGTTTATTGGTACTTCTTCCTTGATTGAATTTTGCATGTGTTCTTCTGTAAACTCAAGATTGTACTTTATATATGTTTTTTATTGTTTATTGTTTTTTTGTTTGTTATTCTTGGAGCTTTTCTCCCCGGGCCTCTACTGAAAATGGACATGTATCCAGCTAGACTAGCCCAGTCAACAAATGTAAAATAAAATAAATAAATAACATAAAACTCTTCTTTCTGACAATATACCTCTGGTAATTTGTATTGCTGTGATTTGCATATCATAGCTCTGTTCTCACTTTGTTTTCCTGGATGACCGGTATCCAAAGCCCCTCTTCCTTTACATTTTGCATCTTCATTTTAAACTTCTCAACTTCCTTGCAATCATTTTCCTAAAGAAATACTTCTGATCACTCCCCTTCATTCACTGATGAGATTCCCTATGTATTCTTCCATTTATCTTTTAATAATGTAGAGTGTTAGTATTTTTATGGGATTTCAGGATTTCAAATTTATTAAAATAAATAATTGTATAATATTTTTGTGCGTATTCCTTACAATATGTTATATTGAAATATTTAGTTTTTGTGTATTCTCTCTATATTCTTATTGGTTTCTCTTTAAATGGAAAACTGTCTTTCCTTGTGTTTTCCTTCGATTCCTAGCATGAAACTGAAAAATGGTCATTTGTAATTAGTGCCCTACCTCCATAAACAAATGCCAAATTAAAATAAATAAAAGTTTAATAAACAAAAGTTCTAAATAACAGCATGGCTAAGCTGCATTAAGGACCTGCTGAAGTGTTTTACATTCCAGATATCCATGAACAAAAATTACTGAAAATTAAAATAAAGAGCTATATATTCTACTGAGTAAGGAGAAAAAAAATCTGAAAACCACTAGACAATATGGCAAGGGTGTAAGGATTTAATCTTCATTCATAGTGTTCAGATAGTAAGTCAGTGTATTTTTTAGAAGATGCCATCTGTAGATTTGTTTGAAATGTAAAATAACTCTCTAGGAAATTTAGTAGAAGTAACAACACACTTCTCCAGTCATGAAGTCTACTGTCCTACACCTTTTTTGCTGGCTATCAAATTGTAGAAAAATAATAAAACAGAGGCTTTTTTCCCCTTGTACATATATACTTCCTGGTTGTGTGCATTTGACTACTAATCACATATCTTGTATTTTGTTGCCTTGTTCCTGTACATAGGCTGTTTGACCATGGAAGTCTTCTGTGAAGGCTGCACACTTATGATCAAACCATCAACCATTTCTTCAAAGCAACACTTGTTTGTGAGTGTTGGGAGGGGGCAGGTTCACTGTACTCTTAATTCAGGTAGTAGTAATGCTGGAGACTACTAGACTATGGTAATGAATCAGGAACTGACTTGTGGGGCTAAACTGTCAATTTGAAGGTCAGGTTTATGTCCCCATCTTGCCAATGGCCATGAACTTTGGCTAGTGATGCAAGGGATTACACAGATGAGAATTGGCAATAAAGATGTTCTTTGAGGGTAGCTATGTAGACTATCTATAATACAATGAAAAGCTCTGCAATCCAGGAGACAATTTAAATGCAACCACTACTCCCTTGTGTTCAAAGAAGTCAACTGACATCATCTGGATGAGGTCTGATGATGTCCCTAAGAATAACCAATAGGAGGTGTACTTGTCAAATCCCATGAAGAAGAGAGCCAAGACCAAACCCACGACATCCTGGAGGGTTGATATCTTCAATTTGTTTGTGTGTGCTTTGGTAGATCTCACAGGATGAGCTGGATACTGCTGCTGGGTCTGGGAATGACTGCTCTACCCTGCTCGGCTTCCTACCACCTGAACCATTACCACAAATATTGGTTTAAACAATGTACAATTGACTTTTTTGTGTTATTTTCACTACCGTATTTAAAATCTGTGATTCCTTTCTAATAAGATCTTCCCTAGTCAGTACACACATTTAAGTCCATATAAAGTGAAATATTCCCATTATCAAACATTTAATAACTGATTCTAGTAATATGCATCCTATGAATACTGCATTTTTATTTTCATGGATGGTTCTTGGCTCTGTTTCCATAAGTGCACAATTCCTCTCCAAAATGAGCAATGTAAAAAAAGCAGATCTACAAAATTTGTTATAGCTGGTGTTTATCCTAATTTGGTAACCTTATAGACAGTCTAGCTGTCAGTCAACCAGTGACAATGCTGTAGTTCACCTCACCTAAAAATTGTTTCATTTTGAGTAAATACCCACTGCTTTTTGATAATTATATTGAACTTTTTCTATCAATGTTCTTTACAGCAAGCAAATATTTATCTCAGTAAATTTGTTTCATCAAGCTATTAATCTAGTGATAGGTGTGTGACCATGCAACCATTTCAAACCAATGAACCAAAACAGGATCCATGTAGTCTAGGGCTTAGAAGGCTGTAAGAACGAGTCCACGCATTTGTAGAAGAGTAAAAATTAATTTTAATCACATCAATTGAGTGCTTTTGTCCAAAGTACAGACACTCCCCCGGATTCACCAATCTTCCGTGCAGGACTAGCTTAGTCCTGCATGGAAGCAGCTGTGTAGAAGCAGGACGGCAGTGAGCCATGCATATCAATGTAGGCATGCTGCCTGAGCTCCTAGGCTTACATGGAGTGTGTACAAGAGCAGGGGACGTGGCTGAGAGCAGAGCTCTCAGAATAAACATGCCCCTGCAATGTAGAACAGCAGAAAGTGGGAAGAAATGAGCAAGATCACTCATAGGTGTCTGCAGATCCCCACCAGCAGTTCCCTATGTGTACAACAGCAACAGTACAGAAAAAGTAAATGAAAAAACCCTTTTATTTTCTTTAAAAATCTGATTAAAGCTAACTGTAGGTGAGCGGGTGTGCCCATCACTTAGCTACAGTTAAGGCAGCTTAAAAGGCTGAAGATGATAAAAAGGAAGATATATGCAAATGAAGCAGCACAGCAATAGTGTAGTGGGCAGAGCATTTGCCTAATGAGCAGGTATTCCCGGTTCAAGTCCCACTTCAGCACAATCTATTTTACATGGCAAAGCACGTTATAACCAATATTTTGTTGCAAAACCCACTAAATAACACACATTTATGAACCAGAGTACTGCAGGAAATGCACATGTGAAGTATCAATGTCATAATGAATAAGGTACTAGTAAGCAGGTCTAAGCAGTAGTAAGCATATGTAAGCACTAGTAAGCGTGTTTGAGTGCGTTTGCATGGGGGTAAGCATTGCCTACACAGATTAAGCAATCTGGAAGCTTACTGAGTATAAAAAACTGTTACTGGAAGTTAGCAGTGCTTAGCTCCGCGCAAACACGCGCACACCCGCTTACAACTGCTTTAAAGTGCCTTACTTCCTCTGTAGCCAACGGCCCGTGTTCTGCCCAGCAACAAAATAAACAGCCTCTGCAAGTCTCGAACCCAGGACCCTGTACACTAAAGTCACAGTAGTTGACCACTAAGCCATCACAGCAGTACATCAGATTGAGGTTTCAACAAACAAATCCTCACCATAGGAAAATCAAACTGAACATGCAAAATGAATCTATGTACAGTGTGATGCTGTATAACCTGCTACATAACATAAATATGTGAACTGGAGTACCACAGTAAGGTCAGATGTGAGGCGTTATTGGAATAAAGTGTTGAATTCCCCAGGGCCCCATACAGTGTACATACACATGAATCACAGATACCAGACACAGATATAATATGCAACAAATAATACTTCAATGTCAAAAGGAAAATATAATGCTAATTAGATATCAAACAATGCTAAGCATTGCACAGGTCAGCTTACATGGTGTAAGCAATGTGTAGGCCGGCTAACTCAATCTGCCCAGTGGTATGCCCCTTTAAGCAATGCCAACATTAGGTAAGCAGGTGTGCCCATAGCTTAGCCTTTTCAAAACTGTACAATCACGAGAAAGTGTGGGAAATTAGGCATATTTAAACCCCACAGGTGCCAATAATTCTCATAACTGGTTGCAGCTCCCTACTGTAGGCAGAATGGCTGGAGTTGGGGAAGGCACTCGATTTAGAGTGCAGTGCTGGGGCACCCAGGAGCCCAGATTCATGGTATGGCTCCTGGTAAAACACCATGAGGAGAGACTACTACAGAGCCAGTACCAGGGCTCACAGTATAAAGCGGAGGCCTGGGATAGTCTTGCCCATGACCACAACAGTGCCACTGGTATCCCCCGGACTGGTGAGCAGGTCCGGCATCACCATGCTGACCTGAAGCAGTGGAGGGGTAATTTCTTGGACCAGTGGATCCAAGAATCCAGGCAGATGGCTGATGCCCCAGCACTGAGTAAGTACTCATTCTACTACATAGATAATGCTTGCCTAGTTTGTGTATACTATGGATAGGTAATGGCTAAATATCACTGTATTTCTCCGACAGCTGCAGATGAGCGGGCTAAACCAGCAAGCCCATGCTGCTAGGCTGCATCGAGAGGCAGGTTAGTAATTTTCTTGCATGTACTGTCATAACAAATATAACAGTACTAGAAAGTGTTGTACCAGTATAAAAATGTATTGTGTATGGGATGTACTGAATAAACCAGAAAATATGGCAGGAAGACTGTCATATAGGTTGCATGGAAAAAAGGTGTAATATCTAGTGATTAAAAGTATAACTCCTGGAGTGCTTGTGTACATTCTACTTTCATATGTTGTTGCAGTGTTGCATTCTATAAATAGTACTGTTGTATTAAGCAGTGTTACCCACACTGTTGAATGCAGTTAAAATGTGTAGGAAGTTCAGTATAACAATGTTGGAAGTCCTAAGAGGTCAATCATATAGAACAACTGAGGGAGACTTGGACAGAAACCATTGGAATGCTTTACACCAATTCCCTGATAGCACAGTGTACTGTGATGTCAACTGTAATATTTATACCACACACAGCAGAGGTTTGAATCCCGGGAGTGGTAGTAAGTTGTATGCATAATCATACCCCACAACTGTACAGACTTTGCTAGAATGTTCAGATAGTATGCTGTAAGTATAATCATAACCATCAACTCTACAGACTGTGGAAAAATGTTCAGGTAGTGAGCTGTATGCATAGTCATACCCCTCAACTGTTCTGATCTGTCCAGCATGTCCAGATAACGGGCTGAAATCCGGTGCCCGGTAACCTGTTCCTCTGACAAATGTGTGTGATTATCCAAGAAATGTAGGCAGATTATACTGACATATAATGGATAGTCAGACCTGAACATAAAACGGGAATGTATATGGAAACAATCCTGACATTGTAGCATCTCACCCAAAGTGTATGACAGCTATTCCAAAATATGTCACATTAACAACTGCATCCTGTCAAGCCGTGACCAGAGTGTGTGCAGTAACGGACTGTTACGTATGTGTATAACATCAGCATGGCATCTGTGAGTATGTGTAGAATTTGTCAGGTAGTGTTAACAAAGATTTACCCCATAGCTATAACAGGTAAGAGTTGCAGACTGTAGTTACAACACAGTTCACTCATATACTTGTCTGCAAGCATGGCATCTGGGTAGAATGTATAGAATTTATCAGGTAGTTTTAACAATGATTTTCCTAACAGCTATAACAGGTAAGAGGTGTAGACTGCAGTTACAACACAGTTCACTCATATACTTGTCTACAAGCATGGCATCTGGGAGTATGTGTAGAATTTGTCAGGTAGTGTTAACAATGATTTTCTCAACAGCTATAACAGGTAAGAGGTATAGACTGTAGTTACAACACAGTTCACTCATATACTTGTCTACAAGCATGGCATCTAGGAGTATGTGTAGAATTTGTCAGGTAGTGTTAACAATGATTTTTTCAACAGCTATAACAGGTAAGAGGTGTAGAGTATACGTAAGACACAGTCCACATACATACTAATCTACAAACATACCATTGTACAAAGTAAGGCCATTGGGTAGTGTAATAATACATGTAAGGGACAGATCACTGCAGTGACTAAGAAAGTTGTGAAAACCACAGGGATATATTATTTGTTAATTGACCTCTCTCTCTCACCCCCACCATGTGTGTAACAATAACCCAGTTACACACCTCAATGGGTACATGTACACTCCATACATTTGTTGGGACATATGTCCTATTGGTTTACAAATATTCACATTTGGTTCTAGGCATGTGCCATGTTAAAATACCCCCATACTGGTGGCCTGTTGCCATCAATGAAACCTGCATGCTGTTGTAATGGCCACTGTTGTACCATATATGCATTTGTTCTGCTTGCTCTGCAACTGTTGTAAATCTGGTGTCTTGGGTTAATGGAAATACCTATGCATGTTTTTATAACTAAACCTGAATGCTGTTGACTATTACTAACCCATATCATTCTTAAGACTGCAACACCATAGCTCGTATGGGAAGGCCGGTCCAAGTGGACCCACCTGTCCTACCTTAGCTGGCCATGGCACTGGGCACCAGCACATCTGGGGCCCAGCCTGGGACCTCCTCCTCCATTGGCCCTGCACCACCTTCATGTGGAACTACTGCAGGGGATGGGGCACCCCCCCCCAGGAACAGGGGGTGGAGACGTACCTGTCGTGTTTGTCTTGTATGTTAACCTACCCAACCTACCTCCCCAAATATACCTACTACCCCTCCCCAACATCCCACTCTCACCTGAAAAAAAAAGGGCAATCTGTTCCCACAAAATAATTTTGTCCCATACATAGCTGTCCATTTCGCACGTGTCCACTGGACACATGTAATCCTGTCTAATTGGCATCACAACAAATTATTGTTGTCCTCACCCCCTCCCAGGGGTTTGAATGTCCAAATCTACCTCCACATTCAGTGTATATGCACAGCTGTTGCTGTAGAAGATATGGGCAGCTATGGACCTTCCCTACACCCTTCCTGCACATCCCTGGCTGTTTTCCCTACTGTCTTTCCCTCTTTGTGCCCCTTTCTTCACCACTTTCCTATCCTCTTTTTTTCTTTTCTTTTAAAGAAATTAGCATGGGGGTAAGCGGGAGTAAGCACTTTTTTAGCAGCAGTGAGCAGGTTTAAACCTGCTTGCGCCGGGTAAGCTATGCCTACACAAGTTAAGCAATATAGAAGCTAATTGAGTATAAGAAACTGTAACCAGAAGTTAGCAGTGCTTACCTCTGTGCAAAACCGCGCAAACCTGCTTACAACTACTTTAAAGTGCCTTAATCACACTGTATCCAACAGTCCATGTTCTGCCCAGCAGCAAAATAAACAGCCTCTGCAAGGCTCGAACTCAGGACCCTGCACACCATAGACAAAGTGATTTACCACTAAGCCATGACAGATATACATAAATCTGATGTTTTCAAAAACATATCATCCAGCCCAGTCATGCTACAGTACAGCAAATGTAGCCAACATCTAGATGTGTGTATGTGTGTGTGTGTGTGTGTGTGTGTGTGTGTGTGTGTGTGTGTGTGTGTAAATATTTTAATATCTAAACAGATACAACATATCTATATATGTATATATATATATATATATATATATATATATGTGGGTGTGTATATTTAGAAATCTATACATATATATGAACATATATACATGCAAATGCCTACAGAGACACATATATATGTCTACACCTATATGTTGACATAAGCACAGCAAGGTACATGTATGTATGCAGGTATATAGCTATATAGGTATATATGGACATAGTCATACATATGTAAGCTGATATATATATATATATATATATATATATATATATATATATATATATATATATATATATATATAGGTATATGTGGCCATACATCTGTAGATAGCAATGGTAGATTAACAAAAACAAATGTGTCCACATGCACCGTTAATAGGGTTGAGAGGCCCCAAATAATATATGTCTTGTACGAATAGGCATACGCCTCCAGCCAAACATATCCACCCTGCAATACAATACCAAGTATTGCAGATCCCATTACCAGGACCTGACATGACATGGGCACAAGATGTTAGCAGTACTACATCCCACCTGTGTGATGTCAGGCTGGTATTGGTAACGTAACATGCAGTACAGTCTGGCTCCCATAGGAAATGTAAAATGTGGAAGCTATCAACATCCCCAGGATACATATACACAGACACATATATGCAGATACAGATATACATATATATAAATATTTTCATATATATAGATATACATGTAACTATACATTCACACACAGAGATATGTACAGTAAGATACATATGTAGGAAGTGCACAAAATATGGAACAGCCACTATGCCTACAGTTCACACCTGAACAACTGGACACTGTGTGGGCCACCCATACAAATGACAATCATTGCCTGCAACATATACCCACAGAGAGGTCATAGGAAAAAACACCACACACAGATTTGCAGAAATGAAAAGCCTTTATTTGTGTACTATTACAGTTCTATATACTACTGCTACTGTAATTGGGATTGTCTTCACAGACATGGGTGTGTGTGTGTGTGTGTGTGTGTGTGTGTGTGTGTGGCTAACATCTGCTTTCCACATGTGTGCCATTGGCTACTGACAGACATCCTAAGGACATCATAGTAAAGTACCGCTGCTATCACGTACTTCCCCTGTCGACTGCAGCAGAGATATTGGCCAATATGTGTGGACATTCTGACACACACTGTACAGTGCAGAGGTATACACAGAACCCCTTTGTGCAAAACATGTGTACCATGCCTGACAACATGGATGTTAACAGCCATGCAGATGGGTATAACACATAACAACTGGTATACATATGCCACCATAGGTTATGCATTCACACACACACTTGTCTGGCCTGTACTACCCACTGGTACAGGGGTGCCATAGCCACATACAAACCCCTAGATATTGACATACATCTGTACAGCATCCCACTGCTCTGTCTGACATACATGACTGTTAAGGGAGGCCCGGCAGCAGTACATTTTGGCAAGTATCTGCAAATGACATATCACTGGCTAAGTACTAAGCTGCTAGGCATGTAACAATGCACTGTATAGGCTACAGGTAGACTGGCTCAACACTGGCCTACATCTCCTATGGGGGAATGCACATGTACCTGCATATATAGCAGGCTGTACAGGCATGTCACAGCACAGGATATGATACACCTGTGTGAAAGTGCATAACTACAACCAATGAGAACAGAGCCACAGCCACATATGGCAAGCTAGCATAATATTACAGTATATGGACTATCTGTTCAACACCATCCTCATATGTGCCACTCGCACACTAACCCTACATATACTGGGCCGCTACACAGTTTGGTCTGATGGCTGACTGTGGTATGGGATGTGTGTGTATGGCCCTACAAACATGTAAGCCAATACAGTAATATACAGTGGAGCAGCGTGTAACATCAGATAGGATGGGACCTAGGACGATGACAACTACCACAGTCTGTACACAGGCCAAGGTACATATTAACAATACACACACTGTTGACATTCACCATAAGTACACAGACCTCAGTACAGTACAAACAACCACAGTATGTCCAGGTTATGTCATCAAATATAACCCTTACTATACATAATGTGTAGCAGTCTGATATCTCACTGGCTTGTTACCAGATATGATGACACTCATTATGGTGTACAGCACATATGCACCTCTTCATGCACGACATATGTGCAAAGGTTGACTGAGTTGGGGCTGGAAGCACATACACAGGGCCAATAATGACATGTTGCTGTGATAACCTCATACATTTACTGTTTTAACAGGGTTTGTTGCAACATATGTCCTATGAGGGATATGACGTCAGTAACTGTCACAACTTTCACCATCTACAGACTGCAATCCTCACACTACTTTCGGCAGTCCACAGATAGATGCTCCGTGGGTAACACATGAAACCAGAGGCACAACTTACTGCCCAGTCTCCAGATGACCCTACAGATGGGGATTCCTCATAAACATAGAACTGACATGGTAGGTATTGAGACATATAGGACAGCCATATACACACACACACACACACACACACACACACACACACACCCTGTTAAACCAACATTACTCCATATGCAGTATAGCAGCACTAACAGTCTGTAGTCAGGCACATCCCCCTCCTGTGTGTTGCCCTGTTTCCACAGTGTATGTTGTTAGAGGTAAATCCCCAATCCATCTGAGATGCTGAGTGCCAAACAACATATCTAGTTCCTGCTCACAGTGAATGAAAAGGGCCAACACCAACATGATGTTCCTAGATACTGGAGGGTGTTTCCATGCAATTGGCTATGAGAATGTTACCACAGCTGTTCCACATGTAATCAGCTAGGGGAGGGCTGCAATTTGCGCAGAGGCCATCAGCTGATCATGAGCATCACTTAAAATACACATGCTGCTG
Organism: Protopterus annectens; assembly: GCF_019279795.1. Classification (NCBI taxonomy): domain Eukaryota; kingdom Metazoa; phylum Chordata; order Ceratodontiformes; family Protopteridae; genus Protopterus; species Protopterus annectens. The sequence continues at coordinate 665,625,855 of NC_056750.1, read as the reverse complement.
CCTAAGCAAAGCAGGTACATGTCTCCACATCCACCAGAGAGGGAGTGGGAGAGGCAGACAGAGGCAATGACAAGTCAGGGAGGAGTGGGAGAGTAAAACCTAAGCATGTTTGTGTCACACACCTACCAGCACGCGGTATCAAACCCCTGACAACTATGTAATGTTATCACAGTTCTATGTAGTTATTGGATGCGCCACATGGGTTATCTGTTGTGGAGCCCTCGGAACATATATGTGATGGTGAGTGACATCTGCAACAGGGATACGGTAGCTATATGGTAGGTGATGTACACGTGCCTGTCCGCATGAACAGGTGCCACCGTCAACACAGCCACACTCACACAGGGACCCACACACATTGACACACTTAGCAGGGCCAGGATGGATTTAGAGAAAGTATATGACTGGGTGACTAGAGAGGAGTTGTGGTATTGTATGAGGAAGTCAGGAGTGTCAGAGAAGTATGTAAGGGTGGTACAAGATATGTATGAGGGTAGTGTGACAGCGGTGAGGTCTGCGGTGGGAGTGACGGATGTGTTTAAGGTGGAGGTGCGATTACATCAAGGATCAGCTCTGAGCCCTTTCTTATTTGCAACGGTGATGGACAGGTTGATAGACGAGATTAGACAGGAGTCCCCGTGGACTATGATGTTTGCAGATGACATTGTCATCTGTAGTGAGAGCAGGGAACAGGTGGAGATGACCCTGGAGAGGTGGAGATATGCTCTAGAGAGAAGAGGAATGAAGGCCAGCAGGACTAAGACAGAATATATGTGTGTGAATGAGAGGAAGGATAGAGGAATGGGGAGAATGCAGGGAGTAGAGGTGGCGAAGGTGAATGAGTTTAAGTACTTGGGATCAACAGTTCAGAGTAATGGTGAGTGTGGAAGAGAGGTGAAGAAGAGAGTACAGGCAGGATGGAGTGGGTGGAGAAGAGTGTCAGGAGTAATTTGTGACAGACGAGTACCAGTAAGAGTGAAAGGGAAGGTCTACAAGAGGGTAGTGAGACCAGCTATGTTATACGGGTTGGAGACAGTGGCACTGACAAAAAGGCAGGAGTCAGAGCTTGACGTGGCAGAGTTGAAGATGTTAAGATTTGCACTGGCTGTGACGAGGATGGACAGGATTAGGAATAAGTATATTAGAGGGTCAGCCCAGGTTGGAAGGTTTGGAGACAAAGCCAGAGAGGCAAGATTACATTGGTTTGGACATGTGCTGATGAGGGATGCAGAGTATATTGGGAAAAAGATGCTAAGGATGAAGCTGCCAGGTAACAGGAAAAGAGGAAGGCCTAAGATAAGGTTTATGGATGTGGTGAGAGAGGATATGCAGGTGGTTGGTGTGACAGAGCAAGATGCAGAGGACAGGAGGAAATGGAAACAGTTGATCTGCTGTGGTGACCCCTAACGGGAGCAGCCGAAAGAAGTAGTAGTAGTAGTGGGATTGCCACAACACATCACTGTGCAGGTATCAGATGCACCACACGGGTCATATGGAGGTTGCATGGGCAAAGGATATGGAGAGGTGTCTGACATCAGACATCAGACAGCATGCTTCAGTATGCCAATGGGGGTTTTAGTGAGTGTGGATGTGAACATACGCACCATACAACGTAAACACACAGGGTGCCAGTACTGACATGCATGTCTGCATGGGTGTGTGGTGGTCGACTGTGCCAGATGGCTATACAAGGCTAGGTCGATGGGTATACCTTGGCATCAGGCCACATGACAATGGTCTGCATTGTGGCTCAGGGCTGTGGTTTCTGCATTTGCCCACACAGGTGCGTATTGTATTCCCCATCCAGTCACCTGGGTGAATATTGTGTGTGGCCAATGCTGTGCATCGCTTGCCATGTATATGTTCCTTAGCCCATGACATGAATGGTGTCTGGGATGTGCACACCTCCTACATGCATGTACAGTGATATGTGGAACTGTACCTGGGGTTTCTGCCCCATGTTGTGAATACAGATTATCATCAGATGTGCCAGTCTTGCCCACCTGTGGCAGGAACTGGTAATGGGCAGCAGGTTTACCCTGCACCTACATTGATTGCATGCTAACGGCATTCCCTGGTGTCAGTGGCATCTGTCCATACAGGGCATGTTGTCAGGCATGGTATGTCCTTTGTGGGTCACATGTGATGGCACCACAGGTGTCCATTGGGGAGGGTGCACTGTCTGCATGTATGTGCATATTGAACAGATGGACAGGGTGCCATGCCCTTAGTAGCCCACTGCTGTCACTCCATAGTTACTATCAGTGGCCAATATGCAGTGTACTACCCACATATTGGCTGTTGCCTAGGCATATGTGTGTGTGTATGGGACATGCCTAGGCATATGTGTGTGTGTGTGTGTATGGGACATGGGTTGAGAGTGTGATCTGGGTAATACTGGGGTTGCTAACTGTGATTGCCTGGCCTTGATGTCACGTATGGATATGGATTCGCACCCCAGCCCCCCAGCTATTTCACATCTGTTATCCCTGTACGGTGGACATGGCGATATATAGTAGGGCCACCATATAAGAATTATGCAAAAGCCGCTCCACATTGGCTACTTGTGTCATGCACTCACAACCACCTCCACACAGGATATGAGTTACAAACACACACACAAACATGCACACACACCTGTCATGTCTGGGAGTAGAGCCCCTACCTAACTAGTTGATTACACTACAGCACTATGCAGTTATAGTACGTGCCACGGAGATTACTGGAGTACTCCTTCCTCAAAGGTGTATATAACATTGGATGACATCAGGATTGCCAAAGTAGGACATTCTAATTGTAATGAGTGTGACTAGCCAGAAATGCATTGCTCCCTACACAGACAGTGACACACACACACACACACACACACACACACACACACACACACACACACACACACACACACACACACACACACACACACACACACAAAACATCCACAACCGACATGTGTGGGTATAGAACTCCTAACAGAGGTCTATATCACACTACAGCATGGAGCTGTTATAGGACACACCATGGAATTACTGGAGAACTCCTTCCCCAAAGGTGTATTTCACAATGAATGACATCAGCAGGATTGCCAATGTTGGACATTCGAATTGTAGTGAGTGTGACTAGCCTATAATGCATTGCTCCAAACACACACAAAACATCCAGAACTGCCATGGGTGGGGATGGAACCCTACCCTAGTTCTAAATCACACTACAGCAGTACACGGTTATGGCACACCCTACGGATATTACTGGGCTGCTACCTTCCCATAGGTGTATTTCTAGGTGGATTACATCAGCAGCCTTGCCAAAATTGAGCATTTGAATTGTTGGTAGTGGGACTAGCCTAAAAAGCATTGCTCTCTACACAGTCAGAGACAGACAGACATACATATACACACACACACACACACACACACACACACACACACACACACACACACACACACACACACACACACACACACACACAGACAGTTGCCAAGTCTAGGATTACAACTCCTCCCTAACTAGTTTATCACACTACAGCAGTACACAATTATGGGACATGCCACTGAGATTACTAGGCTACAACTCTCCCAAAGGTGTATTTCACATTGGATGACCTCAGCAGGCTTGTCATAGCAGGGCAATGGGGAGGGCAGAAAGAGAAAAAAATCAAACCTCTAAACCGATAAAGGAACCAGGAGCAGCAAAAACAGGTAGATAAGTAAAAAGAAGCACAATGGTTCCACACAGCACACCTTTTAATTCCAGTAAGACAGGGTAAGCACTTTCACGGATATCCTCCACTTCATCAGACCATGTAATACTAAAACACCATAATGATACAGCTATTTAAATACTAGACAGCCAATTGAAATTGTTAGCTAACAATCAAGATTAACCCATTCATATGGAAGTGTCTATGAACAGCTTACCTGTGTATAAAAACATTGAAAATGTAGAAAAACACTATCACAATACTATATTAAAATAAGAATAATCATAAAACCATATAAAAACAGATCTACATCTATGTGCAACACGTGTAGATAGAAATCAATAGGAATAAATATATTACTATAAATAATACTTGACATGTTAAAAAATATGTAAGAACAACAGTAGTGTCTAGATCCTTTCAATGTTTAAGGACTCTAGCTTTAAGAAATGGTTTCAACTGCATACACAAGTCATACATCTCCTACAGGCATAAGTTCCCAATCTTTCAGACTGAACATAACTCTAGGGACACAGAGGCCTGTAGCATAGCTGGTTCTTGAGGGACCTGTTGTTCCTTAATGTAAAATTCGGTTGATGGCCTATCACTCCTTTGAGTTCTTCATCTGTCGAAAGAATATCCCAGTTATCTCTAATTACGTCACAGAACATGCGAATATTACTCACAAAAGTCAGAGGCATCCTAATAGCTACATCATTACCAGTTGTGGTACCATTTAGATTGTGCACATCAATTACATCAATAGTCTGAGCATTAAATGGAGTATTAACTAAATAGGGTCTACATCTCCCCCTCCTCTCCTTCCAGGCTTTGGTAATTTGAGGATCAATGACATTACATTTGTAGCCCCTTTCCATTAATTCTTCCTTAAGTGTGGCCAAAGATAAGGTTGACTTGGCATCATCGCTATATAAGCGCATCATGTGAAAAATTTGCCCTCTTAACACATTAAGCTTGGTGTGGTTAGGATGCATACTGCTATTGTGTAATACATTATTCCTCCTTACACTCTTTCTATACAAAGTGGTGGAAACAGAATGCAAAGCATCCTTACTCACTTTCACATCTAGTGAGCATTTATATTTGAATTTTAAAAAAACATTCAATCCATTCATGTAATGCAAACATTCTATTAACCATTCTTCTGTGCCTTGCCACAACAAAAAAATGTCATCCACAAACCGTTTGTACCATTTTACTGGGGAGGGCACTTTGCCACAACAAAAAAATGTCAGCCACAATCCATTTGTACCATTTTATTGGGGAGGGCAGTGTGTGTGCATCGGCTATAACCTATTCATCTAGGGGTTGACACACCACATTAGGGCACACACACTGTCATATTTCACAGGTACGTGTATACAGCTGCTAGATGACTACTTCCTTGTACAGTCATGTTGCACAGCTGGCACGTGCACCACATATTCTGTCATGCTGACAGATACTGGTGGCTAGTATATGCATTGAGTGACATCTGCACCTCATGTGTTTGGGACCCTTTGGCTGTGTGCTGGGTGGGACAGGCCTGGATGGCTCCTTGTCACAGTAAACCTCTTCCACACATCTATGTCCTTCTACCTTTGGCTTGTAGTGTGTTGTCCTTACATATATGTCTGTATTCCTATCCACTGTGTGTGCAAGGCATGAGTGGTGCATACTGACGATTGTCTGCACTAACAACTGCGACTGCCATATATGTCTGGTCCACTGGTGTTTGCAGACATGGCCTTCATATAAGTGTGTGAGCATGCCCAGTATGGCCGTCTGTATTGCATGTGTGGATCGAGTCCAGGTAGTTTGCACTGCAGTGCTGACCTTTGTACACTGAGATGTAGCATGCTGTCTCTGCAGGGTATCCAACAATCATTTTACATTTAGTCTTACTACATTTCTGCATAGCAGGGGGGGGGTACACCTGACTGTTTCTACATTTCTACACAGGATTGGGGGGCACACCTGACTGTTACTATATTTCTACATAGGATGGGTGGGCACACCTGACTATTTCTACATTTCTACACAGGATTGGGGGGGCACACCTGACTGTTACTATATCTCTACGTAGGATGGGGGGGGGGGCACACCTGACTTTCTACATTTCTACACAGGATTGGGGGGGCACACCTGACTATTTCTACAGTTCTAAGCAGGATGGGGGGCACACCTGACTGTTATTATATTTCTACGTAGGATAGGGGGGCACACCTGACACTAGTACATATTTGCTAGGTCTGTATTGGTATGTAGAGTACTCCATTTCAGTCTGTAGTCTTACCTATCGTGCTGGCTAGAGGCATACCAGTGTACAACAGATCTTGGCTTTTAATTGCCTACATATTGGTTTCTGACATCCTACCCTTCAGAACTGACATCCCACTGCCTGACCTGCTGTAGTATGTCTGTGTAGGCCTGGGGGGGAGGTTACCCATAGGCCTCATTCAGAGGCCATAGCACAGCCTTTGTTTGTGATTGTCTACACCTGTCCTGTTGGCTGTGACTGTTGTTGGTTATATGACCCCCCCCCGACTAACATGTATGAGTCACTTACCTTGGGGGTGTCCCAGTATTGAGGGTGGTGCTGCAGGGCTGCCTATGTTGGATGCACATAGTACACGCCCTACACATGGTTAGGCGCAGGTATTGTAATGTTTGGCATCCCTTTTACTGTATGTGAGAGTCTGAGAGAGGTGTTATTACCTGGGTCCCTCCTGTGTCATTGTATTTGCTATGTGTTGCCTCTTTGCCAAGGCCAGGGCATACTGGGCACACCTCCTTCTGAATACTGGGGCAGGCTAAGGTTGTTCCTCCTGTTAGTCACTCTGTGCCTGTGCAGGCCTTGGCAATGGTGGGGGGCTGTGTGGCCCTGCCCCGTGCTATTCCTGCTGCAGCTGTTTCCGCAGGATCATATTGTGTAGCATGGCACATACAAAGACAATTTGGGTACATGTAGCTGGTGAGTACTGCAAGGGTCCGCCATACATGTCCAGGCACTGGAACCATGACCCAAACACACGCTCTACTATAATTCTGGTCTGTGCGTGTGCCTCATTATGGAGTTCTTGTTCGGGTGTGTGTGCATTTCTGATGGGTGTCATCCACCACGGCTCCAGTGTGTATCCAGCATCCCCCACTAGGTGACCGTGAGGGATGTCCCCATTGGCAAATCTCTGGTACAGCTGCGTCAGATGCCAGATGTGGCAATCGTGATAGCTTCCAAAGCAGCCAACACACACATTCATTATTATGCCCTGGGCATCACACATGACCTGGCAGTTGATGGAGGGTAAGCCCTTGCGGTTGATGTAGACCTTACCCCGCTCACCGGGTGGTGCTTTGATGCATATGTGAGTGCAGTCTAAGGCACCCACTACCTCAGGGTATTCTGCTATTTGGTGGAACAGTTGCATATTGCTGGCCAATGACTCACGGGTGTTGGGGAAATATATGTGCTCACCGACATGTGCTGACATGGCATCCAGGAACTGGTGGAGTACCCTGGATGCTGATGCCTGTGAAATCCACATCATATCCCCAGTTGGCCTTTGGAAGGTACCTGTAGCTAGTATTCTTAGGCCTACACATACCTTGGTATCCACTGGGATGGGTTCCCCTCTGTTAGTTCTGTGTGTGAGGCATGGCTGGCACAGCTCAACAATTTGCTGTAGGAGGTCACTGTCCACCCTATAGCGCTCCACTATCTCCAGCTCATGTAGCCCATGGTAGGTTACCCTGGGTCTGTACTCTCTTCTTCATCTCCTCACTGTGGGTTGATTGACAGCATTCACATCCTCACCACCCTCAGCCTCTTCCACAAGTTGTATGATAGCTATTGCAGCCCCTATAATTTTCTACTGTGAGTGTTAAAAGTTCCCCGCTTGTTTACACCGGTGGTGTATAGTGTGGGAAAAACCAGAGGGGAAGGTGTTTGCTTATTTATAGTGGTGTTCTGGGTTGGGCTGGTCTGCTGCCTGTGTAATTGGCTGATTCTGATACATTTCACCTGCCAGCTAAGCTAGTTCTCCTTAATTACCTTCCTACTGCTGTTTTCCCTTCCCATTGCCTTCCTGTTTAAGCCTGTGTGCGCCGAGCAAACAGAGTGCTCAAATGTACACAGTGCTGCTATTTCCTGGTTTAACTTTGTTATAAAACCTTTAAAACCCGGTGCATGGCATGCACACCTGCTTAGGCTTTGTAAAGAGTGCTAGGCAGGTTTAGACACACCCCCTAGCTTAGCTGTGCTAAGCTAGAAGCAAACCCGAACCACAGGGCTCCAATCTGCTTACAGTATTCCTGACACACACTCCCATGATGTCACCTAACTTTTAGGCTTGCAGCATGCTACTCCTGCTCTTACACTGTTGGGACCTGACTTGCATGCTGGGGAAAACTGGGATTCACTATCATTTCCCTCATTTGCATAGGATTGCCTTCTGATGCATAGTTACTTGTCTCACACTGAGCCTCCCCCTTTAGCAACCACTACTCACTGGCCATGTTGTCCTCTGCCTGCCAATGACTTATGGCAGAATACTGATTTTAGTTAGAATGCTTAATTTAAGTTTATTTTGTTATTTATCCCCGATCCCGTTTGCGCGCCACTGCCCTATGCTTAAACAGCCGAGATCGGCTAAAAAAAATTTAAAGTTGACTTATTTTTTTTATTTTTTGTTTTGTTTGCAATACCACTGGCCTTATACTTGGCTATTGGCATGCTTCCTCAAAGATATGCAGCCATTATTTGGAACTGTCACAGCTCCATTTTGGATTTTGCAGCAATGTACTCTGTTACTAACCGAGTACTTTTCTGCAGATTGCACTAGTCCTGCACGGATGGTCGCAAGCTTCCTGGATTGCAAAATCACCTCATTTGCATGGATTTCTCCTGCAAATTAGGTGATTTGCATACAAGGGCTTAATCCATGCAGGATTAGTGCAGGAGCTCTTGTGCACACTCCTGCAGGCTGTTCTTGGATCGCATGGCAGACATATTGCATGCTAGAACACCTGCACTGATCCTGCACGCTGTGCAGGGCATAGTGAATCCAGGAGACTGTTTTCAAAAAAAACCCAAACATTCACTAATAATATTATTGCAATATTCAAAGTTTTGCTGCCCTGATTTTAAGCACAGGCTGAATTGATAAGTGGCCATTTAAGCCTGGATTAACCTTTGCATCCAACTTCTTTTGAAAAAATGTTTATCACATTTATGCAAATGGGGTTTCCCATTTTTATTATATATTTTACATTATGTATATTTTGTTAGTGGGACTTTTGCAGGTTAAATTTAATTGAAAATCTTAAAGTAAAACACAACTATGCAATCAACACTTAGTGGTTTAGAGTATATACACTGCTGTTTTGGTATCAACTAATTATTCTGTGGAAGTCCAGTGTATTTTGAATGAAAGTGCTCAACTGATGTGATTTTAAAATTAATTTTTTACTATTTTACTAGCTTGTGGACTCATTATTTTACAGCCTTGTCATCCCTGGACTACATGGACCCTGTTTTGTTTCATCAAACTATACTTGGCTGAAAACGTTCTAAGGAAGGGCAGTAACAATCTTAAAGAAGACCCCCCCACTCCCAACAAAATATAATCTAGCCCAAGGTCACAGCAGTTCTGGGTAAGATATATTTTCTTGGTTTAGCGATTTGGTGGCAATTAGCCCAGAGGGTTAAGTCTGTGAGCTATAGCTCCTGTGGTACAAGGTTTGATTCCCTCAGTAATCATTTACCTACTATGTGACTTTCAGCAGGTCAGTTGAGCAGATCTTGCTTCGGGGCAATTTGTAATTTGGGCTAGGCTCCTCAATGGTCTCCTGGACTGCAAGCCTAGTAGCTACCTATGAACATTGCTGAACTGCATGCTGATTGTCAAATTGCTTATCAGATTGGGGCATTTTCTTTTGACCTCAGCTCCTTCATCCCTCTCTTAAAACTGTATCCATGATATGTAGGTGCCATGCGATTATGTTCTAACAGTGACATGGTACATCATTCTTAGACATCACAGTCATGGAAAGGTGATCAGTAAGTAGGCTGCCTTAGTTACCTACACTCTGCTGTGTGTACTGAGTTTCTGAAATACAGCTACTTCATTAATAAAACTCTCCCTTTATCTTTGTAATAAGTTTCCCACTTCAACTTAAACTGTGCAGTCTTTGCCCATTGTGCTACATTTTTCTACTATTTACCTGCACATTTTGTCACATTATGCTCTCTTTACAGATTTATGATGTACATGTCACTTTTAAAGTTAACTTTTTTTCCATTTTTTTATTGTGTTGTCAGTGGTATCCACTAAAGTACAGTCCAGCATGTTTGTCTGAATGGCATTAATGATAGTATATGAAATCGGACACCCAAGTCCAGAACATAGCCAGATCTTAAATCTTTCAAATGTTGATGATCTTAGGGAGACCATGAGGATGAGTGAAATAGTTTATCTGTGTTTATCAGCTGCAGTATATGTATGAGCACAACCTTGTGGATCTGATGCTAGAACACAAACCGCAGCTTAATTTTTGCATATGTAGTACATGAAATGTAAATAAAACAAAGTAATAATTTCATTATTATTAAGTGTATGCTTTCACCTGACTAGTTTTGCTGTACCTTTAATATTTTGCTGTAAATAAAATGATGCTATAGCCACTAATATCTGCTATGAAAATCTACTCTGTTCCTTTTCAAAGGTCATGATTCAAGGTATCCTGTAATTTTGTTATAGTCTGATGATCAAGCACACAGTCCTCATTACAGCGCCTGTCTTCTGCTCTCCAGTGTGTGTGTGTGTGTGTGTGTGTGTGTGTGTGTGCCTGTGTGTGTGTGTGCCTGTGTGTGTGTGTGCCTGTGTGTGTGTGTGCCTGTGTGTGTGTGTGCCTGTGTGTGTGTGTGTGTGTGTGTGTGTGTGTGTGTGTGTGTGTGTGTGTGTGTAAAGAATGATAAATACCAAGCTTACTGTTTTCAGACAACATACGCTTATTTTAGTTACAATAAAACATCTTGGGCAATATGAATATCTTACAAAACACAGCATGAAACTACAGAGTAATTTCATAAGATGTTGTTTAACCGCACACATCTAATATTCTCCTAGAAATGTATATTTCTGTCCTTACAATACTCGGGTGGAAGCAGTTTCCATCCTTTTCATTTGTATACACCCAAGAACTCTCCATCAAGATACTAATAGATTTTACAAACTAGATGATGGAAGGTAAACCTCTCACTGAACTGATTCATTAGCCAAAGTTTAGAGAGTTCCTTAATTTTTATTCATGACATTTAATATGGAAAAGCCCAGGCTATGCAAGAGTAATCTTATCCAATTTTTAAGCAATAACCAATGTAGTGGTGTGATATATTGAAGATTTACATGATTAAACCACGCCAACTGTGGGTAAATCTTCAATGTACCACAGCCACTGAGTCAGTTATTGCTATTGTATGATGACATTATTTAAGAAAAAAAAAACTTACTTTTCTTAAATAATGTCTTTGTATAACGGTGCATTACTGTTCTTCCACAGGTGGTGGTATACTGCTTCCTTGTCTTGATGTACTGCGCGTGCTTTTGGGACTTGTGTTCCCACGCATACCCAGTACATCAATGCTTTGAAACGGAAGCAATGAGGAAAAGAAAGTCTCCGCTGCTCCATTTTTTTTTATATAAAAAAAAAAAAAAAAAAGTTTTGGACACTTTATACTAACGGAAAAAATTTCAGGCGACCGGACCTTTTTCCGTTGGTATATTGTGGGATTTACAACTGGCACACTGGCTAATCAGCGTACACGTTTTGGAATATTAATGGGGGGTCATTATATAATAGAACAATAATCCACGCTAAACAGAAATTGTTCAGCCATTTCTCCCAGGTGATAAACTTGCTAGTAAAGAATGTCAGTTCTGTCCTCATCTCGGACAGAGGCACCGGAAGCTGTTGAAGACTGGGGGGTGACACGGGCACTTAGTGATCTAAAAAGGGCACTTTTTAAAACTATTTACTACCACAACATAGGTTCACTTGGAGGATATTTTAAGCTTGGCCAATTTCCATTTTGGTGCTTGAATTAACATTTCCTGATTGGTCCTGCCTATCCCATGGTTGATAATTGTGTATTAGCCGTAGTGAGAATAAATGTGATCACATTGTAGATAATTTGAGGGGGCCCATTTAAGGGATGCAGCATTTAGGAACTGCCTCTATCCATTTGTGGCATGAGGGGCAATCCTGGAGTACATTTTCTATTACCCATCCTTAGATCCAAGTTCCATTTGAATATGGACAGGGATGAGCTTTGTTTTACTTGAATGGTTAGTCTGTTCTGGATGTATATCATCTCTCCACATCATTCAGTTTAGATACCTGGGCTGACTATTTCTGATGCCATTTGACTTGCTGATGTTCAGTAGGTCCGTCTGTATTAGGTTGGAGGATGCCTTGTATGCCAGACATGTCACCTCTAAGCACTCTGTAGGATACTGAGTAGAGTGATAAATCTATGAGGTGGTCCATGCAAGACCTATTGTTTAGGACTTGTATCCTTTTAATAAAGTATTTCTGTGGGTATTCCAATTGTTGCATGGGCCTGGACAGATGCATGCCAAAGTAGGCATTATACAAAATGATTGACCTAATGAGGGCTTTGTAAAGGGGGACAATAACATCTCTAGATCTAGTCACAATCAATTTGTTTATAAGCTGTGCAGTATGGACTTTCTTATGACTCTAGGCACATGTTGTTCAAAAGTTATGTCACTGTACATACAAGTTCCCAAATGCCAAACAATTGGGTCAGTTCTCAGGGGGCATTGCCAATTTGGCATTTCCCTGGAGTAGATGATTTCCCAAAGGATATAATAATATATTTCTTGGAGTTTAGTTTCAATTCATGATTCTGGCACCAGTTATTGCTTGGGACAAATCTTCTTGCATGATGGTTAAGCCATTTGGGGATTCAATAACTGCTCCTAGCTTGCAGTCCTCTCAAACTTAGTCACACAAAGCCCTTTGGTATTTCCTTTTACTTTTGAGATGTATTTGCCAAACAGAAAAATCTCAGCACCAAACCCTGGGGGACACCATTGGTGACTGGTCTCTTCCCCTATTTTGATCTCCTGCATCCTGTGAGCAAGCATACATGTATACATTCTTTAATTCACCTTCCTGATTGTATTAAATTATATTGCTTGTGTAATACAGCACCACTTGTTAGAATGCATTTTAAATTTGTAGTTTGGAACAGACTTCTAGTAAGTAATGAAACAAAATGTATGAACCAATAATGACAAAACTACCCATTTCGGAAAATTTCAATCATAAATGGCCACTCAATCTTCTGTCATTACAATCCACCAATATCAGAAACTATGCAAAATCTCTGCAGAATTAAGTTATCTAAATAATTCCACATTAAAGGGATCTGTAACTAATGAAAATGTTGCTGCTAGCAAACAACTTTATATTTGATTGTTTCGTCCACAGATAAAGTACCTGTTGCCCTTGAATAAATTGCCTATGCTACATTAAAAAAAATGGTAAGCTAATAATTTTGCAATGGGGAATGGATGGCAAACTGATGATGGGTTCATAGTACTAGGTATCTCCTCCAAAGGAGGGCATTCATAGGACTGCAGCATCCACTCCCATTTAAGTGCAACACAGTACAGTATCAGCAATCCATCTGCATACTGTGGGAGTAGTACCCACAGCCTTCTGCAATCAAAAGCAAGTATACTACCTGTTGTGCTACTAACAATGCAAAAAGACGGCATAAGCAGCCCTAAACTTCTCTTCCCCTGAAGCTCTCATCTCCTTGTAAAGTCCACTTGACGATCAACTAAATCTCTCAACTTTGCAGCACAAGAAATCTGGAAAAAGCCAAAATTTATTTGGGGGGAGGGGCAAAGGAGCAAAAGCAGGGACATATTTTAAATATTGCTTGTATAATCTTGGAAAGTTGCTAAAATAAAGTGTTTTATGTTACCATGTGTTTCCTGAAAGATAGGAGGACTGAAACTTAAAGAGCTATCATTATTTAATGAATTCAGTTCTCACTGATTTGCCAGAAAAACACAAATTTTAAGTGGAACAGACCAAAAGTATGAGCCAAATATTCTGTAAAAATCTGGACGTTGGAGAGCTATGGACTCAACTCCCCGAATCACAAGTGGTGGTATGGGTAGATAATTCAGGTTCTTGTTTGAGCCTGAGTAACACTAACCACCAGGTATACCTAACTGGGGCATTACTTACACACACGCACACACGAGCACCATAACTCCTGCAAATAAAAGAACAAAACTTCCTTACCGTTATGGCTCTGGCAGCACCAACAGAACAGCGGCAGCATAACTCCTGTAATACAGAGCAATAAGAGAACAAGAACAGCTGGTTTAGTTAGTTTAACTTCTGTGTGCGAATCCACGTTAGAGTGAAAACTCCACTTCATTAATTTTTCCCAACAGGTCTTGCAGCTGTAAAAGTGGGGGACTCCCCTTCCCCTGGCTCTATGGTTCCGGCACCCATGATCTCAGAAGGTCTTAAATACCCTTTGGCCAAGCTAAACAAGCCTGGAAATCAATCTACAGTTATGATCTTTGTACTGCTAAGAATTGTCAGATTACTACACATCAGCCCTATATGATATCTGGATTTAATGTAGTCTGGTATGTAATATGCATGTCCTCCTTGTGCTCTGTGGATTTTCCCTGGGTACTCTGGTTTCTTCCAGCATTTAAAAGACATGCAGTAGGTGGACTGGACACACTACATGGGCCATGGGTTTGACTGCACGTGTATGTGGGTGGTATACAAGAACAACTGAGATGGGGCTAGTCACCCAGCAGTATGAGCATTGGCTCAAGATGATTACCGCTGCTGATGTGACACCCTGATCCCCATGTGAAAAAATGGAAAACTGGTGCTGTGGATGAATATGTATTTTGTACTGATTGATATAAAATTGTATACTCTTCTACATAGAGTCAACTATTGTTAGAACACTATTCCATACATCCTGAATTGTATATTGTAACTTTTTGTTTGATACTTTTGAACAATTAAGCCTATTTGTATTTGGCCTAGGAGATTGCTGAAAAGTTTGTTTGGACCAGCTCACTTTCTTTGCTAACAAAATAATTTCAGTTTCTGGTCTGACCAACACACATACTGTCCTTTGCACTCTCATGGATAGCTCTCTTCTTAACATGGACAAGAGCAAACTTACTGGGGAAATTTTCATAGATCTAACAAAAGCATGCATCCTTGTCAATCACTCACCCCTTCTTATCTCTCACTCTCTCTTTCTCTCAACTTTAAGAATTACTCCTAAGGCCCTAAAATAAATCAGTGACTTAATTTCATTTCAGATACACTCTACTTATTCGGACTAATGCCTAACTCCTTTCATTTCTTTTAACACCAAGATTCTGTTTTATTACCTCTACTTTTCTATTGTCTTATCTACCTATTATCTTATATGCTGGTGATATGATAATCTAGATACATCAATCTAAAAAAAAAAAAGCCTACAAAATGACCCCAGTCATTTTTTTTGTTTGGCTGCAAAATAATATCCTGCTCCTTAACCAAAAACAAAAACTCACTTTATTTGACACTCAACAAAAGCTTGCAACTGTTGTGTCCAACTGGCACATGGTATACAACAACCAGAATCCTACCAAATTAACTGATTAATTCTGTTATCTTGGCATCTAGCTTAACATAACAATATTGTTAAAACAAAAAACAATAAGCTGCAGCTTTGGGTTAAAAAAGATTACGTTTCCCCTCACCTGAAGGAATAATTGCTATAAGAAAAATAATATTCCCAGTGCAGTTAGAATATGATCCACCCAAAATCTCTGTAGCCTCCAAGATAAACATCATTTGCAAACAATATCAACCAGATCTTTTGATTCAGTGCCCACTCCCCCATAGGGGTCGTCATTGCTACTTCCTTACAAAAAGCAAAATGGTTACCATTTAAGATGGTTGTCTTCTGTTTAAAACCTAAATTAATTAATTAATATGTGTGGCACAAGGCAGTTTATAACTCCAAAACCGACTGGTACATTGAAAAGGTGGGTTACTCAGTAGCACCACAGACATAACAGTAGATTAAAATGAATTTATACTACACACGGTAAGAGTGCTACATTAAATATATATTTTCTGTAGATGTACAATCACAGACAGGAATTGAGCATATTTAAGAGAACAAAGTTCCAGTTTAATGGCCATGAGACATGCTCATGTATTCTCTCTCTTGCGCACACACACAGACACACACACATACACACACACACACACACACACACACACACACACACACACACACACACACACACACACACACTCACACAGACGCAGCCAATGTATTCTTTCTCCTTTCCTCTCTTTGTTGTTTTATATAAATCATAAAATGTCAATTTATAACAACACCAACCATCAGCTGAGCAAATAAATCAGCAAATACACAAACCAGAGAACATATTTAACAGAAGACACTAGTAACAAACTCCTGGCAAAAACTTGGATTTCAGTACAACATTGGAACAAAAAACATAAATTCAGCATTTTTGTTACCCCCTGCATCCCCAATGAGAAGACAAGCCCGCACATCCTCTGGATTTCAAAACACCAACTCTATGGCTGCACCAACTTTAACAAGGAAGAAATCTCCCTGATGTTAGAAATCACCACCAGTGAGCAGTAAGAATCACATTAACAGTGTTTCTGTGCTAATAAATGTTCTCTAACAAAAACAGTAGTACCCAACACTCAGGCATCCAGCTGCTCATAACAATCCTGCCAACATATGCACATACAAGACATATAACAGTGCACTCACTTTCAGCACCAGACACTGCAGCTTGCTGATCATACATACATGCAGTCTCACTTGCACTGATTTATTTTACAGCCCTACAATTCAGTTTAATATCTGCAGCTTTGCTATTCTGCTCTACACCCATGTATATTATAATATGGAGACTTGCATTTTGCTGAGTCATGGTCATAATATAAAATATAACCTGGAGTCATGCAGTTTGAGTCATGGTTCATCAACTCTCTCATTCAACAAACTAAAAATATCAAATTCAGTTCATTGACTTTGTGGTTGGAGTGTTACTGAATCCTCCCCTATAGAATCCTTTAATTGATTGACTCTATAGATGGAATGCTATTGGATCCGCCCCTGTAGGATCCATGATGTTGCTTGCATCCTTATCTTACTCCTGCTGTAGAACCATAATATTTGTTCCTTGAGATTGCAGGATGGTGCTTTCTTAGGTTTTGCAGGGTAATTGCTATGATGAGTTACAGCTCATAGCAGGTGCTATAACATGGCACAACAGTAATTTCATAAATTAATATAATAATGAAATTCTTATGATCTTCCAGTAACTGAAGGATATCTTTAAGTTTATACAAGATCTTGAATGGGGTGGTTTTGGATTTTCTGATGCAAGAACTTGTTTTCTCAGTGCATAACTTTTTTTTAAGTAAAGAATTTTCAGATACTGTCAAACTGATAATAATGTTCATTCATTTATCTAATTATCTCCATTGTAACTTATCTGAACCAACAGATTCTGCATCACCCAATCTAGCCAAAACTTAAGATGCTCATTCTCAACAAGATGAACTTTTCTGTATCGGGATAGTCTTGGATGGCTTGGGTAAATCTCTTTACATTCATTTGGTATTAACATGCTGCTACCCCAGTATGGTGCTGTGATAAGAGGTCTTATTTCCTTTCGACATTTCTTCCCCCTCAAGCCCAGAAACTAGAAAAGTAAGTACCTCGACCAGCATTTCTCTCACTGATGTGACACAGTGCTCATTTGTGAGTTTAACTGTTACCATTATACTCTGCTATATTAGGTACTTGAAACTCTCAATAGGTAACATTGCTAATCCCTTCTTCAACAGGAAACATGGCAAATCCCACCCTCAGTAGGAAACATGGCTGTTCTCACCCTCAAAATCATGACTTGGCATCACACTGCCTACCACAATAAGATGGGCAGCAATGCAGGCTGACCCATTAAATTCTGTGGACTTCTAGAAGACCAAATGTAACACTCTTATGGGCTCATAGGTGTTTATTAGGCTAACAAACACAAGAGCCTTTTTAAGCCTAGCCATGCATCCCAAATCTCTGACAAGTTCTGGTACCCTTGCTAAGTGTAAGTAAGGCCTTGGGAGATGAAACATATTTACAGATTGCCTGTGTCCATTAGAGACATAAGTGCCAAACCAGGGCTGAATTTCCTTTTCCCCATCCAGATGTCCAGGTTGCACTGGAATTGGGTTAGGGAGGAACTCTGCTTCACATGGATGGGGGAGACTGTTCCAGAGACTGGGTAATCTCTGGGATACATATCTGTGTCTACATCAGGTCCTATTTATATCATAGGCAAGGTTTAAGTCTTTAGAACAAGTAATTCTGGTGCTGTTTGTTTTGCGGATAAGCAGAAGGTCCATCAGAGTGGGGTCTGACAATGTTCTGTATGTCACAAGTGTTATGTCAAAACTTTCCCTGGATCATGGGGTACTCAAGAAAAAGACCCATATATGCTGGGAGGAGCTGTCCCCAGCTGCTAACCATGTGCTGAGAGATTTGGGTAAACAGTGGATCTAGTCAGCTACTTACACTGTGGAAGAAGAGCCTGCAGTCTGTCTTGAACATGTAAGACATGCAACTATATTAGGAACCTTGAATCCATGCTCTCACACACCAATCAGTACATATGACAATTAGCGGGTTGTCAGCATGCACACCTCACCTCCTACTCCATTCAAAGACATATCACACATACCTACGTATGTGGAGATCCTGACTAGAAACATACCTAAACACCAGAGACCTGCCAAACACAAGCACATTGCACACAAAACTTCCTCTACAGAACACAATACACACAGTAGATCATGTACCAGTGTCTCACCTGTCAAGCCCATAGGGCAAAACACAAAACCAAACATTAGTCATAGGTGATTAGTCAAAGGTGATTCCATCGTAAGGCACACAGATGTCCTTCTCACCAGGCTGGATAAGGAAAAAATCATGGTCAGCTGTCTGTCAGGGGCTAGTATCCTCAATGTCACACATGCACTCAAGTCTTTAAACAACAGGTACTGTTATGATTCCATCATAACCCATGTTGGTGTGAATGACTTGAGACATACCTCTCTGGACTATATGAAGGGATACATGACTGAGCTCTCAGATTATGAGTCTCAGGCAGGTATGTCCCTAGCCTTAAGCAGCATTTTACCTTCACCTAGGATGATATCTCACTACAAACAGAAAATGATTGACTTCAATAATTGGCTTAGTTTCTGTTGTCATTCTAAGGGGATCTATTATCTGTCAGCCTGGGATGACATGATTGACAGACCTTGATGTTTTGCCAGAGATAGTCTTCATCTGTCACCCCTGGGATTTTGGCTACTGGCTAAGGCTCTTGCCAACCCCACAGTACCTTTTTAGGCAGTGTCTCAAGGACAAAATTCCTGACATAACTCCATCTAAAAACAACCTCAAGGTTATACTGCTAAACACTAGTAGTCTTAACATGAAACTGCCCTCACTGGAGGCAGTCCTCACCTTGGAAGGCACAGACATTTGTGTAGTCATGGAGACCTGTTTCAAGGCTGTGGAACATACCCCAACCATACTGGGTTATACCTCCTTTCACACGTTCAGACAGAAACTGAAGGCGTGTGAACTAAAGGAAGTGGTGTATCAATATTCATTAAAGATAAATATACCTCCTGATTGGTTACAGTATGATTCCTTAGAGATACTTCAGGTGCAGTTAACTGTTGGTAAGACACCTATTCAAGTCATTGCCAGCTACAGGACCCCCTCCATGAATCAGGACACCCCACCCTGCTTATTCAGATGTATCTTGATAGACTCAAGTAGATCTAAACACCATGGTTTTGGGTAATTTTAACTACCCATCCATTGACTGGGGAAATTACTCATGAGCAAACTCACTTGCCCAGAGGTTCCTCGACTTCATTAACCCCAATGTTCTGGACCAGCTAGTTGACATTCCACAAGGGGTGCCAACATCCTGGAGCTGGTGCTTACCAATATGGGGAACCACTGTAGCATCCCAACTGTGAGGCCTTCCCTGGTGAGATCTGTTAACAAATCAATCTCATTCAAAGTAACTATTGCACCTGACCCCCCAGCAGCAATTTAAAAAGTTTCTCCAAAGCCGATTCAAATATCTTATGGGATGGTATAAATGGCTTTGCTGCACCCCTTTTCTCCTCAGATGGAACTGGCAACTACGCAGAGTTCTACACCAATGCTTTATACAAACACTTGTACTTGACTCAACCATACTGGATAGGACCAAAACAAGTTCTTCAAGGAAGAGCAAACCTGCCTGGTGGACAACTGCCATTAACAGGCTTTACAACAAGAGAAAGAAATTGCTGTCTAAGAGTAAGGGGGAGCGAGCCCTAAACTGGAAACATTCCCTTTTCAGCTTAAACAAGCAAATAAGACTTCTTGTGAAGTCCTCCATAGCAAACTACCAATCCAAATTAGCTTCCTCAACTAAGGACAGCCATAAAGCATTCTTTAGTTACATCTATAACCTAAAATGAAAGGCCCAGATTTGTCCTGAACTGGTAGTTGATACCACATATGCTAAGCCTGTGGATATAGCTAACCTGTTGGCCAACAGGTTCTGTGAAAACTTCACACCCCTGTCCCTGCCACATGTACTCCATGACACCTCTAACACCTTTCCCCTACCTTGCATCTCTAAAGAGCAGGTCGGTAATGCCCTTTCTAAGGCCAAAAACACAGCATCTCCGGGACCTGATAACATCCCAGGCTGTTTACTACATGGGCTCCAAGAAGAATTAGCAACACCATTGGGTACTCCCTTCAGTCATTGTCTAAGCACCGGCTTCTTTCCAGATGAATGGAAAATGGCTATTCACTTGCACGAAGGTGGTGCTTCCACAGACCCTGGGAAATATAGACCTATTCACCTGATTAGCTTTCTCTGTAAGACCATGGAGTGAATCATCACGGACCTTCTCAACAAAGATATAGGCAGTCTCCAAACACTTGACCCTACTCAGTTTGGATTTGTTAAAGGGAGATCATGGCTGTCAAACCTGGTGGACTTCTTTGAGACAGTCCCCAAGGCACTAGATGAAGGGATATTTGTGCATACAGCCTACCTAGACTTAGCCAAGGCTTTTGATACTATCCCCCACTCAGACGTAATTGACAAACTGACCCAGCTAGGTATCGACCCTTGTATCATTAGATGGGTCATTAACTGGTTCTCTGATGGATTCCACTATTATGACTATATGTGTTGTAACTCCAGCAGACCTGTGACCAGTGGTGTTGCACAGGGATCAGTCCTGGGACCTCTACTGTTTAGAATCTATTTCTCTGAAGTGCAAGCAAAAACTAAAGGTCTGTGGCTGACAGTTTGTTGATGACTGCAAACAGGGAGTAGTCATAGAATCTCCAAATTATGTCATCATCCTACAAGAGGGTTTTACACAAATGTATCTTCATCCCTTTCAGTAAGAGCGATGTTCTTGCTAACTACCACATCAATAGCAACACTCTTAAGTATTCACTCAGTGGTGAGAGACCTGGGCACACAGGTTGACAAAAATCTTACCTTTGACTAACATGTCTCCACAGTGGTAAGAAGAACATTATATATTGCTCATCTCATAAGCAAGGGCATTGCCGCCAAAAAAAAAAGTTATAACCTCCCTGTACTCTTCCCTCATCGGGCCAATAATTGAGTACAATGTCCATTTTGGTATGTACCTTTCCAGGCACCTGTAGCAATTGGAGAAACCACACAGGTTCCTCACAAGGAAAATTCAAGATCTTCAGCATCTGTTCTATGTGGATCATCTGAAGCCACTGTCACTTTATTCTGTTTCATACAGACTACTTAGAGGTCATCTGTGCCTTGCATATAAGGTAATCTTTGACCCTGCTTTATTGGAAATGCTGAATATCCTTAAGTCAAATGGTACACAGGTTACTCACTCTAAAGACTTTAACTTGGTATGTGACATTAATAGAACCTGCTGGAGGGACAGATTTGTCTCCCAGAGGTTACCACACTTCTGGAACAGACTCCCACTTCATGTCAAACAGAGCACCTCATTGGCCCTCTTCAATCACAGGCTGGACGATTTAATGGGTAGCCATAAATTCACCCATGGGATTATACCTGTATCCCTCTTGGACATGGGCATTAGGTGTTGATTGTGGAAATAAGAGTAGAACTTGGATAGGCTTGTAAGGGTCCTAGGGTTATTAGCATAGTACCATCCTACGAATAGGTAAGGTCATCTCATCCTTCCACCAGCACAATAACTCTGCAGTGCCCACCACACACACATCACCTCATAATAACTAAAAGGAGAAACATCCATGCATGGATGGACATGGAAAACAAGCATTTCTACTAAGCCTAAATAATATATTAAAATGTCTGCTCACATTCATAATTAGGGCCTAGTGTACTCAGTGGCAGTCATATACTATGCTAAGTAGATAAGCTCCCCAAAGCCACTTGTGGTAATCCTTTCTATTTTCCCTGTCAATCTATTCTATATTATTCTTTTCTATACATTTTATTCATAGTATCTTAGCATTTGTGCCTTTCATCTAATGTTCTTGGGTCAATGGCTAGCACTAACAACAATATACTGAAATCTCTTCCTTTTTCTCTGATACCCCATAGAAATCCTATTGCCTTCTCTCTAAATATTAAACAGTTCCATACTGTTTCCCTATTAGACTTCTCCTGATGCTAATCCTCATATTATTCTGAAAAAATATTCATAAGCACAGCCTCTCTAACATTCAGCTGATTCCAGCTTTATAGAAGAATAAAATGTATTCCATTCCATTTCCTGTAGCCCCAATAACCCCCTAAAGTTATACCTCCTTATAGCCACCTTGTGTACTTTTAGCATTGCTACATGCTATTTTAAGTCCTCAAAGAGTCTAACCTCTTTATAGTTCACTGAAATTTGGGTGTTTACCTATGAAGCTAAGATTAAAAAAATGACATTCTCTGTCTGGACCAAATTTGTAGCTTCTTTCCAAAAGTCTCCCCTCTCACAGACTTCCAAGGAATGTATTAATTGGCAGGCCTTCTACCCTGCAGCCTGAGTCTGCTTTCCTAAATTTCAAATTTCCAGACATTCTAAACAGTCTCAAAAATGTTGTTCTTGAGTTTTCTTATCCATATATTGAACACCTGCGACCTTCCTTCCTATCTTCTCTAGTGTTTCTGTGGTCAAGGACCATTTGTGCTGGTTCCACATGTTCGCCACTTCATCAAGATTCTGTGCAACTTTCACACCTCCTGCCACTGAGGAGTGCAGCTTTTACAGTTTTATTTCAGTATTCTATAACATTACGGTAAGTGTGTTTTAAACTGACACCATTTCTGCCACAGTGCTTTTCCTCTTCTCTGTTTGTTCATGTATTTTACCATTGTTCCCCTGCACTCCATTTTCCTTTAGCCTCATGTAATTCTACCACTCAATTCATAGGATTTCTACATTTTCAAATGTCCAAAAGCATTAAAAAGAAATCCCTTGTCTCCTGTTGCTGATACCTGACAGCCTTTGAAAATGCCCCATTTCTATAACCTTTCTTGTATTTGAGCCCAATACTCTACTCTGTCTCCTCTGCTTAAGGCATTGCCTTCTGACACTTCCCCACTTTATATCGGCCCAAATTCAACAGACATTCTTCCTCCAGCCTATCGTTTCTTTCCCCCACATTTTTGCATCTGTGCTCATTTCCTTTACACTTCTGAGTTCAGAGTTCTGTCTACCTTCTCTGCAATAGTTCCTTTTATCTAATGGTCAATATTAAAGCCGGGGCGGTGAGGAAGGTAGTATCCTTCCATTGTTTGTAATCTAGCCCTTGCCACTCTTACCGATTTAAGGTCTACTAGCAATTGTGTATTTATTTATTAATTATTTTTGTTGACTGGTTTAATCTGACTGGGCAAAGGCCCATTTTCAGCTGAGACCTAGAGGGAAAAGTCATAATATGTACAAAAATTAGATAAAAGAAATAATTTAAATCTTGTACGAAAGTAGCAAAAAATTTGTCAACAAAAAAAAACTTAAACAAAAAAACAGGACAAAATAAAAGTAATAATATAAACATAAAGAAAAATAATGTTAATAATACATTATTGTGCTAATACATCATATGTTTTATATTTTAATCATTTTTCTGGTTGCAGAGACACTAGATAAGTTATAGATAATGAAAAATAGGATGGAAGGGAGTGATAGAAATAAACATACAGAAGATACTGAAAATAAGAATGAACATAATACAAATAAGTTGGACTTGGATACATTTGAAAAAAAAAAACTCTGTAGAGGAGTGAGTACAAAATCAACCAGGAGTAAGACAAGAGCAAAGCCAAGATTTAAGTAAGTGAGACTTTAGAAGTATTTTGAACTTTGAAGGATTAGCAGTGGTTAGAATGTGTCGGGGGATTAAATTAGAAGTTCTAGATATTCGATTAAAGTGCATCTCCATAGTAATTGTTAGTTTTGGAGACTTGTAATATATATTTATCAGAGGATCTGAAATGTCTGGTGTTAACTTGGGCTTGAAGTAGATTAGAGTACAGGGCATTTATCAGATTGGTAAATTGCTATATGCCATAGATAGTTGGGTAAGAGTTAGGTGATTAGGTAGTTCTAATCAATTTAGTTGGTGTATGACAGTGCTGTGATGAGTCTTGCATCACAATTTGGCAGCAAATCTGGCAATTGTATTGTAAGAGGCTTCAAACTTTAATTCAGCTGTCTTGAGGTTCGTGAAAATCGGAGAGGCATAAAGAAGAATAGAAAGTATGCGAGTTCTGGCAATAGTCTAACTTGAGGAGTTGGTGAGGTAATGTTTAATTCTGTAAAGAGAACCTAGTCTTGTGTGAACTTTAATAGTGAGAGAGCAGTGTTTATCAAATCTCATATTGTAACTTGGTGAACTGAACAGATTTTTTCTTGGTATTGTTAGAAAACGCTATCCAAAAGGGAATCTGGATGTCTGAGGTTTTGCTACTTGAGAAAATCATAAGTTTTGTTTTTTGGGACTGAGAAGTAGGTGAGAGTCAGAAAGCCAAGATTCTACTTCTGTGAAGGAAAGCTGGGCTAATGCATGGAGCTTAGAAAGTGTGGTAGCTGAACAGATAGTCAGAATCATCAGTTTATTGAATAATTGTTCTGCTATTCCCTGGATTCAACTCAAGGTAGCATTTCCCGGAGAATTGGGAGTTCTGTAAAAAATAAAGGCAAAAAAATGACATGAGATTATGAACATAACTGCATTAATTTTATCCGTTAAAGTACTCCACTTCCTGTCTCCCTAAGTTCGGCATTACTTTGTTTTCTAACCTACTCATATTCCTATTAATGGTGTCTCTCACCTTGTTACCTACCTACTTTTATTCCTAATTATTATGGTCCTATCTTCGCTTCATTGCCCATCTGACCTCCCTAGGTCTGCTGATCTCTGTGGTTCATCTAATTCTGGGCAGAGCAATATCTTAACTAGAACGTTTTCAATTTCTCCTCACTTTAAACTCCGGAAACAGAATATAATTACTCAATGACCGTATACCCTTGATATATTCCAAATCTTAAAATGGCATGCTAAACTGGTATCATTTTATTCACATATAAAAAAAGACAAAACCCAGATGTTCACTGCAACGTTTAATGTTCGACCATTAAACATTGCGGTGAATATCTGGGTTTTGTCTTTTTTTGTTTTACATTGTTACCTGAAGTTCTCTGACTGATAGATGCTTTTTTGCTTTGTATTATTTTATTCACATATGGGATGTCCAGGAAGATGCCAAGGTAGTATGGAAATCTTGCTTGGGTCATCTAGACCTCCTAAACAAAACTATTACTACTCCATCTGTAAGACCTTGGGATCAGCTTTGATGCCATGCCACCGCATTGTTCAAAAATGTTCTATCCTACCAATCGTTCCAGGTAAAGATAGGACCTAGTCTTTTTAACAGTTCCCTCACTTACTCTGGAGACTCGCAGGTCTCCATTCTAGCATCATTTCCATTCTCAGTCATGATCAACAAACGTCCACTAGACTTGCCCCATTTACCACTACTTTTTATGCAGATGAGGTGATCACCTGTAGGTCTGATCCCTCACATCATACAATTCAAACTCAACTTCAAAATAAAACTAGTGCTCAGTGCCAAAAAAAACAACAATCTAGACCTCCTAAACAAAACTATTACTACTACTACATATGGGATGTCCAGGAAGATGCCAAGGTAGTATGAAAATCTTGCTTGGGTCATCTAGACCTCCTAAACAAAACTATTACTACTCCATCTGTAAGACCTTGAGATCAGCTTTGATGCCATGCCACCGCATTGTTCAAAAATGTTCTATCCTACCAATCGTTCCAGGTAAAGATAGGACCTAGTCTTTTTAACAGTTCCCTCACCTATCTATGAACCTAAAAAAAACCTCCATATTTGGCATTCATAAATGTACATCCATATCCCCCATTCATTTCATATCCTTGACTGTGATAACAATCCCATTGAAACCAGCATCTCCTTTAGATATTTGGGGATCTGGTTAGGCCAATCACTAAACTTCCATGAGCATGTAGAAAACCTGACAGCCAAGATCGGTAGCTAACTTTTCTGGGCCAACAAATTACCTCAGTCCCTTTTACATCCAGCAAGGGCTGCTGTAGCAAAAGGGCTCCTCCTTACTCATCTTGCATATAGCCAACCCTTGTTTGCATCTGCCTCCGTCACAAACACTGTCACCCTTCAGACACTCTCCCAGTGAAATGTGTCGATTCATAGCTAACTCACCATGGAATGAGCAGCACTGCCTTACTCTATCAAAGGCTAAGTAGCTCCGAGTACAGGCCAGGTCAGATCTACTTCTTAGTTCCTAACTCTTCGAAATACTCAAACTTGACACCCATTTCCCTCTCTCTTCCGAAGAGTTTCCTGCCACACAAGCCTATAATCTAAGAAGCCAGGACAGAGCTGGCCCTTCCCTACAAACCACTTTTCTTAGACTCAACTAGCCATTCCTTCTCCATATTGACCTAAAATCTTTGGCAGTCACTTCCTCATGGTTTAACTGATCACATAAACTGTTCCTTATTCAGGCCACAGTACAAACAATACTTATTAAAACAGTTTGAATGCAATTTTCCATCTAAAGTGATATTTCCAACTGTGCAGTACCTTCACCTCCACATACCTGAGCCACCTGATTAACTCATTCATCCTAAACTGTGATTTGCTTTACCACACCATTACTACTTTAAACACACTATGCATGTAATCTAATCCCCTCTTCCTTCTTTAGGTCTCTATTATTTTTACTAACCTACCACTTCTACTTCCCCGACTTTAACTCTACTCTCTATTTTAAATTCCTCTTGGGTAACTGTACATATATTTGGTTAGTAGACCCTGCATGTACACATTATTTGTCTTATTTCGTGCACTTATTAATGAATGTAACCCACTGTTAGTTGTATACTGTACCTTGTTTTTAACATTATGCTGTAACCCAGGCTAAGCTTGTGATTGGTTATATTTAGGACTAGCATTAAATCTAACATTTGTTTTACAGACCTAAATCATATATTACCGTATCGACAGGAGTAAATGTTTTGAAGGTACCTAATCTAACATATTTGCTGTTTCTTGAACAGGCTGCCTTTACATATCGGGCAGAATATGTCCCTAAAAGCCTTGAAAACCAGTCTGGATGACTGGATGGGTGTTAACAAAATTTCACCTAAATACATGGGGGACATTTACTTAATGGGGAATACTTCTAGTCCCCCCACCAGTATTTGTATGACTTTCATGGCCAAAAGCTAATTAATAATGTATGAAGTCATAAACCTATGAACCCAAACATTCTGTAAAAGGGATTACTTTTTGTATTGGTCCATCTATACACTTCATTGTTTAATTACAGAGTAAAACAAGTTTGTACATGTCTTACTACATTTTATTCAGCTTACTAACTTGCATTGCTTCCATTGGCCATGTTTGTACAATGCCTGCTATTATTCATACCTCTCAACATGCAGACATTGAGGACAGGTACAAAGGTTGTTGAAAAGTAGTCTTCATTTATTAGAAATATAGTCAATATTTTGAATAAATATACATTACTTTACTTGATATAGGCTATCAATTTCTGCCTAGTGTCTTGTATTTTTGATCACAATTTCACCTAGCAATATTTTGTAAATGTATTTCCATCTATCATGGGGGCTGATATCTTCTTGTATACGTCTAAGGTACAACCCCGATCATTGTGAAGAGTTCATCTGTTGTGGAGCTTTTCTTAGTTACCAAAGGGCAAATAAAATAAATGCCTCCAGCCCAATATCTAGACATCTGATATTTATAACATTTGAATACCAAATAACATGTAATTCTTCCAGTAGGACTGTGGGATACTACTACTCAAAAGCACAATAAAAAAAAACGAAGTGACAAAAATAAGTTATAAGCACATTATCAAAGAGAATGTAAAATCTGTAGACTTTAATGAACAGTATTCTAGAATTCTACCATACAAGGTCATTTATCTTTGTTTCAGAAAAAAAGAGATATAAAATCCTTAAATCATTGCTGCCGCTAGTATGTTGCACATGTAGTGTGGTTTTGTGTACTATATCGGTACAAAAATCATATGTGATGAGGGGGATTCAGAAAATTGTGTGAAGTGGTAAATCAAGCCTGAAAATAGGGCCATACCTCCAAAAATAGGTTCATCACTAGCAGAGGTAAATGCCTGAAAAACATGAATGTTCCTCCAAAATGGAGACAGCTGAGAGGTCTGTATATTACTGTATTCTGTGGTGGTGGTGTACTAATTGGAGTCCCTGCCTCTACATCCCACATGGAGTTGCTTCTTGTATTGTGCATGTATCTCAGCTATTATATTCTATGTAAGGTAATGCAGTAGGTACAGTTAGGAGCAAAATCAAATGAAACCGCTTCAGGAGAAGGAATAAGAAGAATGTTAGAAGGATGTTTTAGTAATGCCACTGACATCATTAAGGAGATAGTCTTTCAGAAGGTAGAGTACTGGGCTGCAAAGCTGAAGACCTGGGTTTGAATTTCTCCATCTCCATGATGCATGCTGTGGATCCCTATCCAAGCCAGATAACTTAATTTCCTCATATCAGGAATAAAAGCAAAGAAAAAAATCTAAACAACAATAACGAGGTAAACTGAGGAGACTGGAATATCTAAAGGCATTTAAATGATTGTGCAAATGCCTGATTTATGCTCTTTGTATTTCTAAGGTGTATTTGCTTTCTTCTATCTTTGATTCTAACTACTTTTCCAAATTATACATTTGATTGCATTCTGCACCCTTGGTTCAAGTCCCATTTGTGCTGTTTTTCTTGTAATTATTTGCTTCTGGTATAAAGGCATGTGTCTTTGCAGATGATTTTTTTTAACTATCATTTACTGCAGTGGTCATTATTTGCTCTGCCTTTGGGCAGTTCCTGTGCACATTAAACTGAAATGTCACAGAGTACAATCTTTCATTATGATGAGAACATATCCAAAATGTACCCTGCTTTACAAATTGATAAGCAAAGACTTTTTAAAGTTTCTATCAGTCAAATCCAACTGTCAGGCATGTCATATGGTTACAGGTACCAATCCATTTTAATAAAATTCTCATCTGAGCTGGGTCTGAACTCTAAGATAAATGGAGATACTGTACCTCCTTATTTGCCTCAAAGGAGTTCACATGCAGACCATGGAGCAACAGTTAAAACTGTATTTGTAGTTGTTTTTTCAAGATTGATAAAGGAATATACTAAAAGATGTATATTACAGTCGAACTTATTTAATTTATATACCAAATATATCATACAGAATACTGATTTAGATTAATCAAATGCTACAATTAAAATTGTCCATGATAAATATTGGCAACTTGAGATATGCAGATGATAACACTCTCTGGTAATTTAACCTGAGGAGGTGTTGACAAGTCTGTTGATGAAACTGAAAATAGTAGGAGCAAATGCTGGTTTGATGCAAAAAAAAAAAAAACAAAAAACTATACAATGTATATGCTTGCTTGCATACATGTGTGTAGGATCTATATCACCACATTGAATGGTGATAAGTTTGAACGCCCTTTGATTGAACCTAAAAGTCCAAAAACCCTAAACAGCGAATTCACGGAACAGCAATTTTTTTTTCCCAGGGGAAAAAAATCACTACTTCGTGAAAAAAAAAAATCACAACTTTAAAACAAACTAAAGCTGTGCCACCCACACCTCCCTACTTAAATATACCAACTCCGAGCTTGCACTACAGTGGAGGAAACAGCAAAGCCCTGAAGATGGCCCACCAATTTTTTTCCCTGGGAAAAAAAATCGATGTTCCGTAACTTCGCGGTTTAGGGCTTTTGGACTTTTCGGTTTGAACAAATAGCATTTGAACTTATCACCATTCAATGTAGTGATATAGACCCTGTGTGTATGCATGTTGATGCATGTCTGGATGCCATAATATGAAATGGGGGCTGGTGACACAGGAGAGTGATGGTATCACTCCTGCTTCATTAACTTGCATGTGGCCTAAACTCCCAGACCTACAATTAGTCAACTCCGAGTGTAACTAAGGTTTGAGGTAACAGTCTGGAAGTAGAGCCCTAGGAAATGTAATGGGAGGAAGTTAATGCCTTTTGTAAACCAAGCATTTAGAAGGAAGGTTGAGTTAATAGTACACTAATTAAAGCTTACCTGGATCTTTAAGATGGTTGGAACTTTACACATAAAGTTTCTGCAACATCTACTGAAAGTGGGTGATGGTCTACTGTGAATTGTAGCTCTGACTGTTGCCTTGTGGAAGCTTCTTCAATGAAAGAAGGTTCCAAGTTTATGGATTTATATTGTTTGTGTGAAACAGGAAAAGCTGCTATAATTTATAGTAAGTCCAGGCAGACTATTGTGTATAATGAAATCTATTGCTTGCTACTTGGTATAAGCTTTAAAATCTGTTCTCTGATAAAGAGTTTACCCACCCAAAATTACTCTACAAGTCTACAGGAAGATTGGACCTTGTTGTAAGACTGACTGTGCTACTCTTTTGTTTCAAACACTGAAAGTTACAGTTATATATATATATATATAATGTGTGTGTGTGTGTGTGTATGTATGTATATATACATATATATATATTTTATTTAATTTAACATTTGTTTACCATGAAAGTCTGACTTGGAACAAAGCCAATTTTCAGTGGAGGCCCGGGGAGAAATGGTCCAGACACATATCTTTATAATATGGGAGGAAACTGGAGTACCTGGAGAAAACCCACAAGAATCAGGGAGGACTTGCAGACTCCGCACAGAAGGCACTCCAGCCGAGAATAGAACCAGAGAACCTCTTGCTGTGAGATGACAATGCTACTGCTATACCACTGTGCCGTCCAAAATGGTAAATATATTACTTACTCTTCATTCAAATAATTATCCACTTCTGTTCATGTACAATTTTGCCAAGGGTTTCTGGTGCAGTGATGAAACATTTTCAAAGTAATGCCTTGAAGTAATCAGGTTTCAAAAAAAAAAAAAAAACAAACAAAACAAAGGCAGGGTTATAACAGCAAAATATCCCTAGAATCGGTTTACTATCAAAATTTCACACCTGCAATGTCTGAGTGTTCAGATTTCCGAACCGAAATGTCGGAAGTCAAATCTCCAAACAGAAATATGACCAAACGAGGTATTTCAGAAAAAGTGACATATCAGAAATGACTTTACCGAAAGTATCACACTTCCATTCAAGAGCAACGACTGTTGCTGCACCCCCACACCCCCTGCTACTTATATATACAAACTCCGAGATTTCACTACAGTGAGGGAAAGGGTACATTTCCCAATCCCATGTATAGTGCGATCTGCATTCAAAATGTTGAATCCACAACAGCAAATGCTAGCGTGCATTCGCTGTTGTGAGTTCAACATTTATTTTTTTTTCGGGTTTTTCAAATGTCAAAGTAGGGTGATCGGTGTTTCCAGTTCAACATAATGTGATTGCCCTTTTGATAGTAAACTCCTAGAATCAAGTTATAGTAGTTCTACTTGTAGAGAAGGAAACAGACAATACTGTAAAAGCCCATAGATGAGTAAATGAACATTTTTGCTTATTAATTTTTTTGTTCATAGCTAGTGGCTGGATGGGTACAAATACCCCTTTTTTTGGCACAGGGCAAAAACAAGATAAATAGTGTGCAGTTGGTTTAATATGAGGTATAAATAAACAGAATTAACATGCAATTGGTTATCCATTGGCAAGGCACTAGGCAAGAACATTTGGATAAAACATAATAAAGCTATTTCTATGAACTAAATATATGTCATAGCACAGGGACTGTAAAGATGCAGTACATTTCATTGTTCCAGAAATATCAAAATGTATCTCTGCACATGCCCGAACTTTTCATTTCTAGTGTAAGGAATGTTAGATTATTGTATGTGTTCTTTTTTATAACTAGGGTAAGAAACATAAAGTCTTAGTTGTCTGCAACATCTGTGCTTAAAGTAGTAAATGATTGCATAAACTTTTATATAAAGAACTATACCGGACTGACCAGTTGCATATATACATAATGTACATATTTACATGAGTACACATTGAATTCACTTTTTGCTTGGTAGGTTTATAATCTTATATCTATATGAAATAATTGCAGCATCAATAAAATAATAACTTTTACTTAGAAAGCAGCTCAATGGGAAAGGAAAACTAACTCTCTTTGTGAGGATTTAACCCAGGACCCCCCCCCCCCCCATACTCCATATGGTTGCCACTGGTACTAGACCAAAAATCAATCTCTGGGCAGTTGGATACCTGGTTTCCTCCAAGAATATTTTATTTTCTTTTAACTAGGAAACCACTATAAAGGTGATTTTTAAATATACAGGCATCAAGTGCAGTACAAACCATGAGCCTAGTGTTGTAGTAACAACTCAATAGGAAAAGAAAATGCTGACCCTTGGGTGGGGATAGAACCCAAGACCCCCTGCATTATACTGCCACTGGACCAAGAAGGAGTTAGGCACACAAGTACCTAACTCTCCAGAGTCTTTCTTGGTCCAGTTGCAGTGGTAAGTGCAGTTAGAGGTATAGGATTTCTGTAGCTCTTAAATTTATTTTTTAAAATATTTAAGGTCTGGAGCCTTTCTTAGTTGAGTTGAAGGTCTGTTTTAGTTGGCTGGGATCATTTTAGTGAACATTATCTCCTCTTTTGACTGGATAACACCTGAGATTTTCATTGTTAATGCATTGCTTTCCTGGATTCAAAAGGAAAATGGGGAGCATTTCATTCATACTTTATTTTTAGTGATGGGTAGTAGCTATTGTTTCATAGTTTGAAAGCAAATGTTGGAAGATGTACTCATCTAGCTAGAAGTGGTAATTTGTTTATTCTTTTGGGGAAGTTACAATACTGCTCTGTTCTTGGGGTGAAGTTAATAAAATGACAAATGTTATTTATTTTATTTTGTGTGTTATGTACATTGTATGTGTTTTGAGATGAGTGTTGACTATTGGTAAGACGCAGTCTAACTGGGATATTGGCACAGTGCTATCTGGGACCTTCACTGATTTACGGGTTAGATGACCAGAGATAATGTTGCATGTCCAGAGCTATTTGTTTATTTTTTCCATGTTGTGGTCTGTATGGCATTTAAAATTGAAGTTTTGGTTCTAGGATCTATCCCTAATACTGTTTAACTTGTGTTATTATTATATTGTTCATATCTTTAATAATTATTGGTTTGCCGCCTTCTGTAATTACTGTGATGTTCCAAACTGCTGCTTTCTGGTGCTCAAGGATAAGTAATTTTAGTGACCCACTGGTATAACCTTTCTCATTTTTAATATATTTTTGAAAGTGAGCTATGTATGGTTTTGTGCTGTAAATACTAATATTGTTGCATAAAGGGCAATTGTGATTGGTGGAATTGCAACTGTACCATTCACATGCACTGTGACTTGTATGGGTCCAAATACTAATTCTTGGGGTACCTCTGAGGTCTATGCACCTTCATTTTTTTATAGGGGAACTTGATTGTATTATCAACGTCCTAGCTTCTATATAATGTTTGAAGCAGGTTATAACATATAAGCCAAAGTACTTTAAAACACATTGCCAAGCTCTATAAATATAGACACCATTAACAGGCCTTTTTCCATGGTTACTTGGATGTTTGTTACGTGTAAATAGTTGCTGATGTATTGTGACCTGTTCAGAAGCCATGCTGGTGATTAGTAAGAAGAGCATATTTGGTTATGTATTCCTATATTGTTTGTATGCAAGGTTTTAATATAAAGTTTTGAAAAACTTTTGTTAGATGATAAAGGTTCTAAATTGGTCGGAAGTCATTAGGGGATTTTTTCTTTTAGGATTAGTAGAGGAGTGGGACTAGTCCTGTCGTAACGGAAAACTTGTATGTGTGTATTAAGGACCTAGAGAGTGCTGAGGCACCTAACCTCATGGATTTTTGGGAAATGCATTTTTGGTTTGAGCTCTCTTATCTAGTTTACTTAGTGTATATTCTACAGATTTGGGGAAAATGGCCAGAAGCTAAAAGCTGGGTACAGTTTTATTTCGTATGGAACAGTTCAGGTGCAGCTAATGTAATTTTGGCTGCCTGGAACAATAATCATGGCTCTGTCCTTTCCTCTGTGCTACCAGTTGAGGCAAAATAGCTGGAATTCTGAACACTGATCTACATTATGAAATAAAGTTGTTCAAGGGAAAAAAATCTTGAAGCAAGCAGAAGTCATTTGCATGCATAGATCTAGATCAAGAAAAGCCCATTGTAACATTCTGATAACCCTGCTGCACAGATTAATAAAACGCACTGACTCTTTTTATACCCGAAATCACCAGCTAAGTGCATTTTGTACTATCTGAGGGTCATGACATATTATTCTGAGAAATTACTATTCCATTTGGGTGCAAAATTACATTCCTGTGAATTAAGGTCCACTTAGCATGTATAGAAGTAGACAATAGACATGTATCTTCTGTGCATGTTCTGTATCGTTTTTTTTTTTTTTTTGGTTTTCACATGCTCTAAAAACTAGCTACTCCTCACCAGGATCCTTTCCTTGCTGTGACATAGTATGGCATAGTAGCCAACTGGTGGGACATGTGAATGTTACACAGGGCTTTTCTTGATCTAGATCTATGCATGTAAATGACCTTCCTCTTTTTCTAAAACTCTAATGCTCCTTCATAATCAAGCAACTGATTCCCAAAATAAATCCTTTCCTTACCGCCACCCACAGACAAAGGCAAACAAACAGGTGCAGTGTTTGTTAGAAAAAAAGCATTTTTGACACTTTAAATATCTCATAAACCAATTTCACTTATTTGGCATCCTTATGTGACAGCCTGTTTAAAAGACAACAAATTATCTAAACAACAGAACCTTTATAGTCAAAATTGTCAATGTAGCTTCTGCGGAAATACACTGCAGGAAAGGTAAGGACTGAGATCAGCCCCAACAATGGAGGAAGGGTAGTTATCAGACCTGACATTGTGGGTATCCATATGCTGGACCCCAAAATAAGGCAGTAAGCTGATAGTGTGGAAATACCCTGTACAGTCTCATGCATCTCTTATTAAGGGGTCACATTTATAGGTTCATAGTAAGCACTAAGCTAATTGCCCTTGCGGACTATTTTAAGCCTAGTTAAGTTCTCTTTTGGTTTTTAAGAAAATGCTCATTAGGAAAGGAAAACTTCTCAATATTGTCAAGCACACTAGAATGAAAATTAGACTTGCAAACTTTTAGGTTATCATGCATAACCAGTGAGCTTCAGTTCACCAAACATTTTATGAATCACATTGTATACAGGTTGTGTGCCATGCTATGCCAACTATGCTACCTGGTTCAAGGAAAAAGAACTGCAGGGAAGCTGACGGGTGTTGACAGAGATGTCATTTCAATGTGATTACAGACAACACCTTTATTATTGTCAGGGTAACTGATCAGTGCAGTATGCAATAGTGACTGGAGCTTATACAGCAAATATGGATCCCCAAAGGAAAAAAAGCCCCAGTGTGTGTGACTGTAATCTCATTTTAGGAGCTAGAATTCCAGAAGGAAACAGGCTTCAAACATCAGCATGCCAGACTTAGAAAGTAATACTATTCATTGGGCACGTTTTCCTTTTTCTCAGATTTTGTTTCTGCAGGTACAACTAACAGAGGGTTCTCCCATGTGGAATTATGGCTATGTATAGGCCTCCAAGTAATCATGTGGCTATTTGTGCAGAGTTGTCACTCTTACCTCTTAACTGTCCAGATTTTTGCCTTGTATTTTTGGTTTGTTATAAAATTTGTGGTTTTCTGGCAAATCATTGAATATTCAAGTCACTAAATAATGACAAACATTTGAGTTTCATACGTCATATCCTTAAGAAAATGCATGCTAATACAAATACTATTATTTTAGCAACTTTCTAAGTTTGTAAAAGTGAATTTAAAATAATCTGTCCCTTTTTTGGGATTTTGTTCCACCATTATTTTAGGCTTAGTACAGATTTCTGACATGAAGGGGTTTAGAGGTATGCTATCACTGCTGGCACAATGCCCAGTGGAGGAACCGGATGATTTTCTAGGGACTTTCAGGTAATGAGTAAGGACACCTGGTTTGCAGTGGCCAACTGGAACTGACACATTTGAGTATGTCATACAATTATGTTGCTTGCATTGCACCTAAATGATGCAGCAGAGAGCTACTCGACTGAGGAGCTCTCCTTGGAGCAGGAACTGTGCCTTGCTCATTGTCAAAATAAGAAACGTAGTCATATAAGACTGTGTCCCTTATTTCCCAAACCTCATGCTGGCCCCATCTCCCAGTGTTTATATATTTTAATGCAGCTACTGTACACCCCAACATTGTGACATTGGTGCACCATTGCACAGCTTAAACAAAGATGACATTTGCCTTGTGGTGATCCTGATATCACTTGGATGGACTATGTATTGCATGACTTGTATATACTGGGTCTAATATGTTGGTCATCTGTGTTCTCATTTGCTGCATCAGGCTGGGGGGAGTTGTTTGTATAGTATGTGGTTTCTATTGTACATCTTCCTTAGCTTTGTCATGTGTTGTATACTTGTATGCTGCCTGTACAAACAGCATGCAGGCAGACATATATGCTTAGATGGGACAGTACAAGATCTCATGTATGTTGCTGAGCAGGTAGCAGTGGAGGTAGGCTGTGTACGGAAATATTGCACAGGTAACATTCGAGGTAGGTTATATATGGGGATATTGTACAAGTAGCAGTTGAGGTAGGTTATAAAGTAGTCTTGTACAGACTGCAATGGAAGTGGGTTATATATATGGAAATATTCTGTAGGTAGCAGTGGAAGTACAGTCTCCTAATGGAAAGAGACAGCTCCTAAATGCTTTACCCAATGCATGGGTCCCCTAAAATGATCTATTGTATGATCCCGTTTATTTTCATTAGGAGTAAATTATAATTATCGACCATGGGAAGGGTAAGGCCAATCTCTAACCAAATGGGATAGGTTAATTGAGCAGGAAAAGGGAAACTGGCTAGGCTTAAAATAGCCAGCAAGGGCAGCTAGCCTAGTACATGTCTATGAAGCTGTACAGGTATATGGAAACATTAGAACCAAAACATGGAAAAATGTGTTACTAATTCAAAGAATAGTAAACACACCAACAAAATACAGGACTTTCCTGTGTTTGTAGCTCTTATTTTTTTCCACCTAGATGTCTTAACTAGTTTATTAAAAAACAAAATTGGTAACCGTTAATGCTTCCATCTCTAACAGTATGAAAAAACGAATAAGAGTTCATTGGACTATATTCGGTTGAAGTTAAATATTGCTGACCGCTTGTTTTATCAGCTTACTTTGGCAACAAAATAGATGTTTGACATTGTGTGAGACTGCAGTAAGACTGGGGTGGGAAATATAACTTTACCCATTATTGTATGATCTCGTAGTTGGTACATATATACTTAGCAGGGGGTGTGGTGGGCCTGTTACTCTGCAAAAACATATTGTTTTGGTTTGCAATTTCTGAAGAGGTGGTTTGGTCTATATGTTCAGTTTGCCATTGACATTTTCCTGTCCATATATAATGTATATGTATACGTGTGTGTGTATATCTATATAAAAAATATATATGTTTACATTACAGAATTTTCAAGTAGCAGACATACTAGAGTTTCTGAAAAAAAACAGTTGTTTTATTCATGTTAACACAAAACTGGTCTGACGTTGCTAAAAAAAAAAATAAATAACCAAAAGGGATTGACAGGTAAGTGGAACAACTCAGTAGAGCAGTCTATCATAAAAATAATAGTTTACTTAATTAGTCACTCTGGCAGTAATTGATTGACAAATATGCTAATTCAGGATTCAGGATGGACAGTATTATATGCTGCTTTTTTTAAATTGGTAACACTCAAATATCAAAATCTCTAAAGTATGTACAATAGTCAGTTCAAAAGTCTCTCATTGACAGGGCTGCCACTGGAGAAAAGAATACAGACTGTTGAACAGTGCCTTTCTAGAGGAGCACATCAAAATTTTGGGCACACAAATCCATTTTTAAATAGTTTCTAGTAAATCCAACCCAGCTTCTCAACCTCCAGGACTTCCACTGGCAATAATAAAACTTAAACTAAGATTCCTATCTTGGAGCTGACTGCTCTGGCCTTAGTGTGTCTCTCCTTTACAAAGTACTTCATATTCCGCTGGGATCTTGAACTAGGTATTCCTGCCATGTTCCAGCGTCCCTGGCATTATGAATGCATCAGTGTACTGTTACTTTTCATTACCTGGCTGCAAGACTCTCATTTTAAAGGGACTAGTCCCTATCCCGGCCTCCATACATTTTATTAAAATACAAAGCCTTATTCTCTTTCTTCCAGATGCTCCATTTATATTCACTAATAGTTCTGGCACAGTAAACATCTCTGCCTATATATCTGCTAGGGCTTTTCCAGATGAACCATCATGCTGTATGACAAAACATCTAAAATACATATTTGCACACAATATAAATGTGTGTGTGTGTGCATGTGTGTACACACACACACACACACACACAGGAGGCAGTAAGTATGTCAACTGTTGTTAAAGTCAATATTTGTTTAGTTAATAAGTGAGTGAGATCACTACATTACCTCATCTGGGGAATATGCCTTTTCTCTAGCATTGAGGTATATGTAGCAGGGGAACTGGTTTTGCAGGAGGGCTTGCCTCCCTCCAAAAAAGATTGTTTTAAAGCTGCATGATCTATGGTTATTTCTTGGACTGTGCACATTGCAGTTTCAACATTCTTTGTATGATTATTTTGTATTTACGTTTGTCTACATCTGTAAGGTGTGTAGACAAATTTTATCTTTTATTTCCTGTATATAGCTTTCCAATTCCTTTCAAAACATTTGCTATTTTATAATCATTTAAGAATGCCTGCTGAGTTAGAATTGTTTGATAAAGCATTATAACCTACTTACCTAAATGGATCATTGCGTTTGTTCATTCATCACACATTTGAGGATGCATATCTGATAACAGTGTGATTAGCTATCTGTACAGCAGGGATATTTTCTTTTATTATTTGGTGATAAAAATGGGAAGCAAAGTGTTCCAAAAACCTCCTGGATGGGTTGTTTTTTAAATTGTGAAAAAGAGAAGGAGAATCATGTTTCGACATTTTATTTTTATTTTGTCTTTGTTTAGTTATATGGAGTTAAACATTCCTTTCATTAGAAACCTGGTTGTTACATATTTACTTTAGTGTGATGAGCCCAGTAACTTTTACGTTGCATTATTTTCAGATAAAGACCTTTTCTGCAGAAATAGCTGCTTCTTCTTCTTTTGGCTTTCTTCTTCTTCTGCAGAAATAGCTTAAAGGTGGTAAATTGATGTCCTTTTATTAAAGTAAGAAAATCGCAAACCTAGATATAAAACACGATTGTTAAAATACAGGGGGCTGTTAGACGACGTTGGTTAGATGGGTATAGTTTAAATTTAAACTTTGGAGGGTACAAGTCAGTGGTGTCTTGATGATACTGTATGAAAGAATAAGAGATGACTGTTTCGTATGTAAGACCTACATGCTAAGACGAATGCACTAAATTGTGTCATGGATCCTTTGTCTGAAGAAGTAAAAGAATTAAAACAAATTTAAAACAGCCCAGATAAGGGCATTGTATTAGGTAGCGGTGTGGAGAAGTAGAAAAATGTGTTGCTGTTTAGCCAGTCTCATCATCATTGTCATACCCCACAAAAATTACAATATTATCCCTGGAACATAAGGTATAATATTTCTAACCAATCTTTACTTATAAATTGGGAATTTGTATAAGCCCCAAACAGTAAATTCTCAGAAAGGAAAACATCCTGGAATTGGGATTTTCCCCATTTCCCCTATCTGATGTGTTCTTGGTGTGTATTATATCAATAGATGGGAT
Source organism: Protopterus annectens (assembly GCF_019279795.1). Lineage (NCBI taxonomy): Eukaryota > Metazoa > Chordata > Ceratodontiformes > Protopteridae > Protopterus > Protopterus annectens. Next base: position 665,585,512 of record NC_056750.1, on the reverse strand, counting down.
ATCTGGGTGTGGAGCACCCCACAACAGTAGTTTAAAGGTTTTGGTTCAAAGGGAAACATTTTTGGAGTTTGCAGTCAGGGAGTTGTAGACCCCATTAATTGTTACCCAAATTCCTGCCCTGACATGTCTAATATGTTAGTCTAGTACAAACCCAGGAGAGACTAATACTTGCTGATGAAAAAAAAAACTTGAATAGAAAAAATAAACACATAATAATTTCCTTCATCAGTCTGGAACTTTCTTTCCTCTTACTTCAGCGTTGTCTTCTTTTTTATTCTGTGTCAAACAGCCTGCAAAATGCATATTTCCTCACCCACACAAGGTCAAGTAAAGTTACATAGGTTTCCTACACAACAGAGTGTGATCATTATTGACTTTTAAAGGTGAAGTTATTATAACAGCAGCAGTTAAGTATTTCTTTTTGGAGTCTAAATTGGAGAACTGTTTTACTTAAGCAGTTATGTAACCTACTTTAAAATTGTTTCCACAAGATCTGATTGAAAGGAAAAAAATATTAAAGTTGGGTATGACTGGATATAACAAACCAATTGAAACTGTGACTGCAGAAAGAAAATACTTTTGTTTTCCCTGCTTGACTCCCTTGGAGATTCTGGCTATTTCCTCTGATTTCTACAAGTAGAAGTTAATATGCTGAATTGTTTGACTAAGCAAAATACTTGTACCCTGAGTAGAAATACTTGTATTATATGCATAGGTAATTTTCCAAATAAATGTGGTTAAAAACATGTTAGGGAAACAAAATGATGACTTGGAGAATGTAGGAATATTAAAGAAAGCTACACTACACTTCACTTCAGTCTGCATGAAGGCGGAAGAAAGGTGGGTGCCATGGTGAACAGAAAATGGCTTGAGGGGAGGCAGGGATAGATAAATGCCAGAACAGAGTGGGAAGAAGTGAGTAGACCTCACTGCTATCCATAACTTTTATGGACATCTTGAATTTTGGGTCATACTTACGATCCTTACTTCTAAAACTGTATACTTTAATGCATTCAAAATGTATTGTACCAGTATTTGTGTCCCACATCTGGGGGCCTCCTAAGTTTATTTGCTTTTGTCCCTAATTCTAGAGGTAAAAGACTGACAACTATTGGAGTTGAGGAAATATAAAGGGGAAATAGTTGTCCTAAAAGGATGATAAGGTGCATGGACCATTGGAGTTACCTTCCAGTCTCTTTAGGAATCCAGCTAGTATGCTGTTACCTTTCTGAAGGGCATTAAGAACAAACCTCTGGCCACAGGACAGGAGGATGGTAAAATTGGTACCATTGTGCAAGGAGTGGAGTAGGGACAAACTAGGAAACTACAGTTTCTGCAGTGGCAGAGAAAGTGGTGGAGAGAATGCTGATGGAATGGCCAGCTGCTTTAGTAGCAACCAAATTAGCAATGTGGTATTTTGTTGACACCTGCTGCATTAAGAGTAGAGTAAAGGATAGTCATCGCTGTGACAAAAAACAGCTTGGTGTCCGAGCCAGACGGAGCAACCAGTCAAAAGCAAAAAGCAGAAAAAAAGATTTTACTGTAACCTTTATAAAATGAACAAAACTCTTTTGCAGTGAAACAAACTACCCACCCACTTTTTTCCTAATGCTGCATCCCAAATTTCTCATCTCTGTTGCTGGAGATATCACATACTTATCTGTTACATGGAGGGAAAAGTGCATGTGATGACAGAGGGAGCTATAATGCATGTGCATGTGTACGTGTGTATGTGATTCGGTGGTGATTTACCTTAACTTCAGACATCTCCTTACATGCATTGTAGTTGAACAGGCTGCATGTATGATCGAATACACTGTTTATGGACTCTGGTAGCCATGCTTTGTACATTTATGTGTAGAGTCCTACACAGTTGAGTTTAAAATACTACCCTATTAGTGTCTCTCTTTTAAGCAACATATTAAGTTATATAAGACATTTTGTTTCACTTATTTTACAATGGCATACCTTGTGCATACCAGTTTCTGTAGCCGTGGGCACAAGTCTACCATTACATAATCTGTTGCCAGCCTATTGGCACAAGCCACCTTGACACATGTCATGTGAGAGGTACATATACTTACTATATATGGAGAATTGCCTCTCATTGAAGCATAATATCATTGCCAAGCAGGTTTCCGTACCCACACTTGCCTCTTACTATTATGCTGCTCAACAAAAAACAAGTGTAGTTATGTTGAGCTACTTGAGAAATCTCTGTGTAAGAATCAAAGGCCTGACATAGAAATTCCTCAGCAGAGCAAAGGCACTCAGCAACAGCATATGTAGCAACATTCCACAGACAGAAATGTAGTAGTCATAGGCAATGCCATACTGCGAGACATTTTAATACATTATAATATTGAATTATCTGGGATAATTCCTCCCATCCCCATTCTTCTACCTACATTTTAATAGCACCTATTAGCTTTCATCTGCCATTCTCCCACCCCCCTTCCAGTACCTTTATCCCACCACTCTATCTTCTGGTGTTGCATCACCAGGTAAAACAGTTCCTTAACTCACTAGCTGAATCACAGATAATGATATACTCCTCTTTACTACCCCTCTTGTTCACACCATACCTCCTTACCTTGTATGAAAACCAGTTTCTCATGGGATTTCAGGTCCCAAAAGGACATACTATCACCCCAGCTGTAAATCCTCCCACCTTCAACCATACTTACAGTACCAGGTCCTATCCAACATCTTGTTCAGTCTATCAACATCTCAACCCCAGGCACATTAGCTCTAGATCCAAACACTACCACAAACTAATAAACAAATTCCTGAAGTTCATCACCAAGTATAGACTCAACCTAATACTTGGTGGTGATATTCACCCCAACCCTGGCCCACTCACTTCAGATACACATACCCCCCTCTACTTGCAATCTAAGCTACAAACCTGCAATTAATAGGCCAACTAACTCTCTCCTGGTCTGTCATCTCAGTATAAGAATCATTAATAACAAGGTACATGAACTGCATGCACTTCTGCATGTCCACTCCCCTGAGATTCTCTGTTTATCTGAAACCTGGTTAAAACCTAACACTAAAGACAATGAAGTGTTACCACCTGGGTACAACATACACAGGCTGGATCGTGCTTCAAGGAAGGGGGGTGGGGTAGCTGTACTCGAATGTCACCATAGATGTAATACAACCACCTCAGATTAATAACTCAGAGATTCTTGCCACCAAATTGCAACTTAATAAAAATAAATGCATTAATATCATCTGTATGTACATTCCCCCAGGTAACAATAATATCTACATTTGAAGATATCCTGCACTGGCTATCATGTCACTACCCCCAAGAAACCCTACTATTTGGAGACTTTAACATAGACTGGGGCACCTGTTCCTCAGAATCCCCAACCACCCATATTAACCTGCATGCATTTACACAAATCATATCCACCCCTACCAGGATAGGTAAACCCAACCAAAAAGAAAGTATACTTGACTGTGTACTCATAAATAGTCACCCCCAACTGTACAGCTCTGGTACCCTCCTTAATGGCCTAAGTGATCACCTTCTCACATATGTAATTAAGCACAAAACCATTAATTCCCAACAACCCTTACTCAGAAAGGTTAGAAACAATAAAAACTTTGACCCTGCCAAATTCCAACAAGAACTAAACTCATGTAATTGGTCTTTTCTAAAACACCTCCCCTTAGAGGAAGCAGTAGCATACTTTAACAACAAATTCCTTGAGATCCTTGATTTGCATGCACCTGTTCGTTCAAAGAGAACCAAGGCAAAAACTGTGCCATGGCTTTCTATAGAGTCTAAACTCAAAATTACCTTTGGAAACAAAGCATGGGCTTTATGGCATTCTTCTAAAGACCCTCAAGATCACATTAAATACAGGCAATCCAGGAACAAAACCAAAAATTCAATTTTACAAGACAAAAAACAATACTACTGTAATTTACAGACAGTAAATCAAAACAACTGCCTCATGTACACAGACAACCCTCTCCTCCTCCTAACAAATTCCAACACATGTGAGAGATGCAACCATATAGCCAAACTGGAGGCCAAGCTCTCTCAACTCAGTACTGGCATAACCAGTCAGGAGGAGAAGGAAATCACACTCACTACAATTCCAGTCTCACATAGACCTACCACGACAGCAAACCAAACACATAATCACACAAAAACATACTCGGAGGCTCTAAATAAAGATCTGCCTAAGCAGCAGAGACCTCCAAAGCAGACACCCAAGCAACCGCTACACCAAAACAAAACACGTGCAACACATATCTCACAAAGCCAGTGTGCCGAAAAGTCACAGCCCTTAAGACTAAACAACACACCTGATACACTTGTAATATGTGACTCTATCATCAGGCACACTGACGTCCCGCTCACCAGGCTGAACAAGGAGAGGGTCACGGTGAGCAGCCTGTCGGGCGCTAGGATCTGCCACATAACACAAGCACTCAGGTCACTCCAAGGCAAGTACAAATATGACTCAGTCATTGTCCATGCTGGTGTGAATGACCTGAGACGTACCTCCCTGGACTACATGAAAAGAGACATAAAGGAGCTCTCTGAGCATGTAGCCCAGGCCGGTATGACCCTGACCTTGAGTAGCATCTTACCCTCACCAAGAATGATGCCACAATATGAAGACAAGATGATCAATTTCAACAATTGGCTTAAGTACTGGTGTCATTCAAAGGGGATCCAATGCCTGCCAGCTTGGGATGATATGCTCGACAAGCCACGATTCTTCACTTGGGACAGCTTGCACCTGTCACCCCTGGGCTTTCGGATATTGGCAAAGGCTCTTGCTACCCCCATAGTGCCTTTTTTAGGCAAGGCTCAAAAGACAAACCCACCTCCATAGGTATCACAAGGGATAAGAAACTAAGAATAATGCTACTCAACGCCAGAAGTCTAAACCTCAAGATGCATGCACTCGAAACTCTCCTTGGCATGGAGAACATCGATATCTGTGCAGTAACAGAAACCTGGTTCAGGGCTCCTGAGAGCACCCCAGCACTACCAGGTTATACCTCATACCATGCTTTTCGGCCCCAAAACTTGGACTGAACCACAAAAGGAGGGGGAGTATCGATATTCATCAAAGATACCCACACCTCCAGGTTAGTGGCAAAGCACGAAGCATCAGAGACTATCCATGTGCAACTAACAGTGGGTAAAATTGCCTTCCAGTTTATAGCCTGCTACAGACCACCCTCCCAAACCCAGGAACCCCACTCGGCCTTTCTGAGAACACTGGAAAATATGAAGGTCTCTCCAAACACCATTATATTGGGTGACTGCAACTACCCAAACATAGACTGGGAGCATTACTCTAGCTCCAACACCCTAGCCCAAAGGTTCCTAGAATTTATAAACTCAAATGCTATGGAACAACTTGTTACCACTCCCACAAGAGGGGAAAACATACTGGACCTGATCATCACCAACATGGGGACTCTATGCTCCAGACCAGAAGTGTATCCCTCACTGGTAAGATCAGACCATAAACTAATCTCACTGGAAATTCACATCCCGACCCCACCCCCTGCCCAGAAAACCACAGTGAAAAACTTCTCTAAAGAAAATTTCACACTCCTCAAAACAGAGGTGGAATCCTTCAAAGCCCCCGGGCTTGTGGAAAATACAGCCCAGACCGCAGAATCCTTTATAAACGCATTCTATGAACACCTTCAGGAATGCATGGATCATGCTATCCCAAATAAAACCAAGACCCAATCCTCCAAAGGCAGACGTCCTGTCTGGTGGACCCCAGCCATAAACAAACTATACAATAGAAGGAGGAAGCTACTAAATGATAGAGCAAAATCCCAAAAAGGGAAGGCATCACTGATCAGTATTAGCAAAAAACTACGGGCACTCATAAAATTGTCTAAGGCCAGCTTCGAGAGAAAAATTGCACAGGACACTAAGGATAATCACAAGGCTTTCTTTAGTTATGTTAGGAACCTGGGTGGTAATTCCCAGATATGCTCAGAATTAGTCCAAAATGACAAAAAATACACTGAACCCACAGACATTGCCAACATCTTAGCTGACAGGTTCAGTGCAAACTTCTCCCCCCCTCCCCACCAAAAGGGCAAATATCTATCCCAGCAGAGTGCTGCCCCCCTGACATCTCAGATGCTCAGGTAAGAGCCGCCCTCTCCAAAGCAAAAAACACAGCATCAATGGGACCAGACGGTGTCCCAGGCTGCGTCCTACATGAACTCCCAAGAAGAGCTAAACCCAAACATAAAACTACTGTTCAATCTCAGCCTTACTACAGGATATGTGCCCAAAGAGTGGCGTACAGCAACAGTGGTCCCTCTCCATAAAGGTGGTGCCTCAACGAATCCTGGAAACTATCGCCCCATAAGCCTGACTAGCTTGGTCTGCAAAGCTATGGAAAGGATCATCATGGACCTCATAAATAAAGATATTGGGGACCTACAGACACTGAATCCTACCCAGTTTGGCTTTGTTAAGGGCAGATCCTGCCTCTTAAACCTGGTTGATTTCTTTGAAACAGTCACCAAGGCCATTGACGAGGGGAAGGTGGTCCACACAGCCTACCTGGACCTCGCAAAAGCCTTCGATACAATACCCCACTCGGGCATTATAGATAAGGTCACCAGCTTAAATATAAACCCCTATGTCAATAGATGGATTGCAAGCTGGCTCAAGGACAGAACCCACATGGTTAGAAGTGCTGGAGCCATGTCAGACTCCAAACCAGTTACAAGTGGTGTCCCACAAGGCTCAGTCCTGGGACCTCTCTTGTTCGGTATATATTTCTCGGAGGTACAGGCCAACACCGAAGGACTGTGGCTGACCAAGTTCGCAGATGACTGCAAACTGGGCGCCATAATCGACTCTCCAGCCGACACAAGCATCCCCCAAAAGGGCCTCATAGAAACAGACAACTGATGCCAGAGCCATGGCCTCAAGCTAAATGCCAAAAAGTGTATAGTCATCCCCTTTGGCAAAAACAAAGTGCCCACAAATTACCACATAGGTGGTAATCCATTAAGTACAGAAGAAGTAATTAGGGACCTGGGGACCCAAGTTGATAGCAATCTCTCATTTGACAACCACGTGGCCAAAGTGATTAGAAAAACATTTTATATAGCCCACCTAATCATGAAGGGATTCACATCTAGATCAGGGGAGGTCATCGTGCCTCTTTACTCATCCCTCATCAGGTCCATAATTGAGTACAATGCCCCTTTTGGGATGTACCTTACCAGACACCTGCAGCAACTGGAAAGACCCCAAAAGTACCTCACCAAGAGGATCAAAGGGCTCAAACAGATGCCATATGCTGCCCGGTTAAAGAAACTTCAGCTCTACTCAGTGGCAGACTGCCTGTTCAGAGGCGATCTGTGCCTGACGTATAAAGCCATGTCCAACCCGGAATTAATGGACATGCTGCACCTCTGAAAATCCAAATCCCATCGAGCTACGCGCTCGAGAGACTTGAACCTCAGCACTGAAATAAATAGGACATGCTGGAGGGACAAATTCATAACCCAGAGGCTCCCTTCACTCTGGAATAAAATCCCAGTCCCAGGTTAGGCAGAGTCCCTCATTGACTCTCTTCAAGAGGAATCTTGATGAGTGGATGGGAGATCATAGGTTTACCCCGGGTATCACTTCTGTGTCACTGTTAGACAAAGGCACAGTATACTAATCTCGAAAAAGGGCATAGCAAAATAAATTTAAAATGGGTGGCGAAGCCAAACGCATTCTGGCTAGGCTTATAAATGCCCTAGGGCAGATAGCCTAGTATGAACCTATGAACCTATAACCCTCAGAAGTTGTGGGCAGGTTTAAATAATCTACTACATCCTGGACAAACATCAACCCCAATCCCTGCTGCTACTATTGATAAAACCCCTTAAGATGTTTCTGATAGTTTTAACCAATTCTTTACTGAGACAATTCAAGCCCTAGCTAGCCAACTACCTCCTAGCTCCCCTGGTCCTGAAAGTAGCACCCCTAGAAACCTACTCGCGTTCAGCTTCCAACCAGTCGCCACTTCACTTATCCGTACCCTGATCAAAAAATTACAACCCACTACACTTTCTGCTGATCAACTCCCTGCCGAGTACCTACAAAAATCAGCTGATGCTATTGCTTACCCCGTCTCAATACTAATCAATCGAACCATAGTAGAAGCTAAAATTCCCACCATCTGGAAAATATCCTATGTAATCCCACTTCACAAAGGAGGCAGCCCTACTGAATTCTCCAATTATAGGCCAAAAGTGAAGTGAAGAGCTACCATATAGGTGGCAATCCACTGAGCACAGAAGTCATCAGGGATCTGGGGACCCAGGTTGACAGTAGCCTTTCGTTTGACACTCATGTTGCTAAAGTAGTTAGGAAAACCTTCTACATTGCCCACCTGATCATGAAGGGATTCACATCTAGATCAAGGGAGGTCATCGTCCCCCTGTACTCATCACTCATTAGACCTATGATTGAGTACAGTGCCCCATTCGGAATGTATCTGACCCGACACCTGCAGCAGCTGGAAAGGCCCCAAAAGTTCCTCACCAAAAGGATAAAGGGTCTCAAAAATATGTCTTATGCTGCCCGACTGAAAGAACTCCAGCTCTATTCAGTCTCATACCGCTTGCTCAGAGGTGACCTGTGCCTGACATACAAGGCCATGTCAAACCCTGATTTGATGAATATGCTTCACCTCAAAAAATCTAGATCCCTCAGAACCACAAGGGCGGGAGACTTAAACCTTGACACGGTTATTAATAGAACGTGCTGGAGGGACAGATTCATCACCCAGAGACTCCCTATGCTGTGGAACAAAATCCCGGTACATGTGAGGCAGAGCACCTTGCTGGCCTTGTTCAAGAGGAATCTTGACCAATGGATGGGGGATCGCAGATATACCCCAGGGATTACTTCAGTGTCACTGCTTGACAGAGGCACAGCAAAATAATAGGCATAGTTTTATTCAAACTAAAGGGGTGGCGAAAGCCAAATAACTATGGGCTAGGCTTATAAATGCCCTTGGGCAGATAGCCTAGTATGAACCTATGAACCTATGAACCTATAATAGCTATACTCTCTCCACTTGCAAAGATTATGGAAAAATGTATTCATAGACAACTCATGCACCACCTAATCCAGAATCGCCTTATGGCAGACACTCAGCATGGCTTCCATCCTCATCACACACTACTTCAGCCCTCCTAGCCTTTACCAACACCATAAACCATAATCGCAACAATAATTATATATCCTCAGCCCTCTTTTTGGATCTTTCCAAGGCATTCGATATGGTTGATCGCCAACTTTTAATCCACACCCTGCAAACATTCTGTCTAGATACTGGAGCCCTCAATCCTACCTGAATGGTCGACAGCAGGCTGTCTGGCAGAACAAACTGTCTAACCTTCTACATAACACCCTTGGAGTACCACAAGGCTCTATACTAGGGCCCTTGCTGTTCTCCATCTTCATTAACGACCTTTATACTGTCATCCCAAAAGTCAGCTGTATCTAATATGCTGATGACTCTACTCTGATTTGCTCAGCCACATCTCCAGTAGAGTTATGGTCAGCTACCCAGACCACCTTTAATACAATAGAAAACTGGCTTTCTGAACATCGTCTGATCCTAAATCCCCAAAAAACTAAAATGCTGTTATTTTCACCAACACATAGGTCTACCACTTTCACCTTTACCATAAAATCAAATGATGGCACAATAGTCTCCCCTGACCCATCTACAAAACTATTAGGTGTCATCATAGACAATAATCTAAACTTTGACCTACATGTTAACCAAACTATCAAAACCATCAATAGAAAACTAGGGTCACTTTACAGAATAAAAGCCTCCCTAACCCCTCCAGCTAAAATTGCCATAGCTCGCTCTCACCTTCTTTCAACCCTTCTGTATGCATCCCCTCTACTCTCGAATTTGAACAAGACTGTCCTTAACAAACTCTCAGTTTGCTACAACCACATTGCCAGGTTTGCCACTGGGCTGCCTTTTAGGACACATCATTGCATCAATCTAAATCAGCTTGGGTGGCTTCAACTACCCAGCCTAATCCAGTATAACCAACTAATTATGGCCTATAAAATCCTCTATAATCCGGACAATACTCCTGCACTTAAAAATATTATCACCCCCGATAACAATCCTAGACCACTTCGATCCTCTAACAAACTACTAATTCAGACTAGCAAAATTAATAACACAGCCGGTGATTCTCTCTTTGCAAACTCTGTAAGTAGATCCTGGAACTCACTTCCAGCTGATATTACCTTACTTTCCACCTTAGGTCAATTTAAAACTAGACTCAAACAACATTTGTCACTTAACTGGCTATGTCAATGTATCAAGCCTGGCTAACTCGAATGTGTAAAAATCTGTTAACCAGTTTACTGTGTAATTTAATTTAATCCTGACTTGTGCTCAAGACTAACTGTAACCTGTGGAACTTGTTTAACTTGCTTACTTATATAATCTCTGTAAATAGTCTGTAATATGTAATGCTGGTATTATGTAATGCTGTATCTGTTTACCCTTGGAGCTATTTTCCTCGGGCCTCCGCTGAAAATGGACATGCATCCAGTTGGACTATCCCGGTCAACAAATGTAAAATAAAAATAAAATAAAAATATTTGAAAAATGCTGGAAATATGACCCACAAAGCATCATAGAAAATCATGTTTATATCACTTGGGATCACCCGCTACCAACAGTTCAAAAACTAGATGTGAGAAAACCAGATATAGTAGTCCATGAAAAGGAGACAAAAGTAGCACACTGATCATTGAAATTGCTACACCCCGTGACTACAGTGTCTTTCGTACAGAGAGACACAAAGTCATAAAATACCAGGATTTGCAGGCAGAAATTAGGGCAATGTGGAAGAAAGATACCCAGACAGTTCCAGTAGTAGTAGCAGCAACAGGTCTTATAAAAAATAATCTATAATTGTATTTAGATATGTTATCAATACATGCAACTCCATATGAATTGCAGGAGGAGTCACTGGGCACATTGAAGGTGCTGCAAAGAGCACTTCTAGTTGACGTCAAAGATTGAAACAATACTAAATTCATGATCTCTAATCATACTTTGTCTTAGGAATGGGGTACATTCCCGTCATGGTATTAGAAACCCAAGAGACTTGGAGAAATTAAAAAAGGACATAGATGCACCATTCATCAGGATTTGTAGTGTTAAAGGTGATGTGAGCTGCCTCTCGGGTATCTGGTTTCATAACAGTATTAGGACAGTGAAGTCCCTTCACAACAGGTACACATGACATGGCTGTTGTTCATATCAGTAGGTTCATATATAGAGAGGTTCGTATATAGATACTAGACTAACTACCTTTGAGGGCCATTTTAAGTTTAGCAAATAACCAGAGGTCAGAATCAAACCTCGTAACTTGTCTATTGCAGATCAGTGTGTGATATACCTTTAAGAAACTTTCCAGTGAGTCAGCACATGCATATAAGTACTGAGCATGTGCAAGTAAGAGTGCCATTTTGAGTGAGAATTCAGAGTGTGAACATGCAAGTAGTCAGTCAGTAAGTTCATTTAAGTTTAATGTTCCTGCCATCCATCTTGATGCATTTGTATGCAATAAACTACTTAAATGAACACCAAAGCCTCAATGTCTTCTTAATGCACATAAGAGTGACATGGTGTCAGACTGGGATCCAGAGTCACAGCCATGAGGCAACCAGTTAAAGTTGGAGGAATATACAGGAGTGGATCGTCTGTTCTGTTCAAATGACTCGCAAAACAGGTCTGAAACAAATTCCGGGTATTATACCTTGCTTGAATGATTTCTTTTGCTACAAATTATAAAACAAAGCGCTCAGAATGCTTAAAACGAATTTCTTATTAAACACAATGTCCATAACTGCGACATATTCATAAAAATATTCAAAATTAATTATGAAAATGTTTGAAACAATCTCTGAATCACATAAAATGTACAAAAAATGGAAAAATGACAGTATTTCTTCTATGTGCTACTTTTTTATATTAACGGCAGCTATTCAAAGTATTTTAAGTGTGCAAAGTGTTTGCAAGTGTGTACAGTTTGCAGTGCCATTATTTCACAAACTAAAGTTGTTTCGAAGAATATTTCATGAAGTACAGTTATTTCCATGCTTATTTTGCAGAGAACAGTATTTTGAAGAGTTTCCTGTGCATTTGATTATTATTACAAATACTTGGTATGTGTGTGAATGTTTGTACATAATTACATGGGCCATTTTGCATAGTGTTTTACTATAATCTGTGGGCATGGCAGAAGGTTTTTGTAGACCCACACCACTTGTGTTTGATAACAATATTGTAGAAAATTGGAGCATGTTTGATCCGGAATACAATATTTTCATACAGGCTGCTTTTTCTGAAAAAGATGCATTTATTAAAACATTTATTTTGCTTAATTTAGCTGGTTCAGAGGCCATTGAAAGAAAGTGTTTATTTGTATATGTACCTGCTGTGTTTGCAGAGGAGGGGAAAACCGCCATATAGTGGTACTGGTTGAAACAAGGGAAGACCCTGAGTGCTTAAAATATAAATTTAGAGAAATGTGTAACTGCCAAATTAATATTACAATGGAAAGCACTTATTTTACCCAAGAGATCAAAAACTTGGTGAAACTTTTGCAGCATATGTAACAGCCTTGTTTCTCACAGCTAAATTGTGCAGATTTGGTGATTTGAGAGATGAGTTGATAAAGGACAGGCTTGTGTGTGGTATTAATAATGACACCGTGAGAAAGATTTTGTTTCGAGAAAGTGATTTAACATTGAATAAGGCCATTGAGATTTCTCAGCTATAAGAGTTTATAGAAAAGAACACATGTATGCTTACAAATGAGAACAGCTGCTGAAGGCACAGTGACAAAGCTCATGTTAATAGTATGCAGTATGTGGTTAAAAGAACCAGGCTCAAGCACATGGCAGCTACTGCAGGTCCTGTAACAGTCCCTGGGAAAACCCTGTGTCTTTCCAGCAAATTCTGGAGCATGCTCAGTGAAGCATAAGAGTGAGTCAGCAAAGTCTAAACATGTGCCTCCACCTAGCTTCATAGTCAGCTGTCATAACTGCAGTGGAAATCACGAACCCAAAAGAGAAAAGTGCTTAGGTTTTGGTCAGTAGTGACATTTTTGCAATAAGTCCTTTCAAAAGATTTTGTAAATCAAATAAGGCACATTCTTTTATTAAAATAAGGCATTCCAAAAGGCAAGTTGATCAATCAGAAAGCTGTGACCCTACTTTTATGTTGATGTGTGTCTGTGCTTGGTGAAACAGTCAATGCAGTAGATATGTGGGCAAAGAATTAAATATTTTGTACTGTTTGGATTAATGGGAGTCCTGTAGAGTTCAAAGTAGATACTGTCTCAAAGTGCAATGTTATGTTAGCAGAAACGTTTGCTAGAGTAAAAGCTGAACAACTTGATTTGACAAAGTGTGCGAAGCTTGTTGCTTATGGTGGTGAAGAGATTCAAACCGAAGGCTCACTAGTGCTTTCATGTTACTTTGCTGGAAACAGCTATGACTTGCAGTTTTTCATAGTCAAGCGAGACATGCAGTTATTATTAGGCCTCAGAGACTGTTTGAAAATGGGACTGCTTTCACTTAATAAAGAAGTTCACCATTTAAGCTTGAATGACAACAGTTCAAATTTCACTCAAACTATTTTTTCTGAGTATGCTGATATTTTGCAGACAAACTACCAGTTGTATACTTCATGAAGTTAGACCCAGAGATCAGCCAAATTATCAGATCAACACGGAAAGTGGCAGTAGCTATGCAGAGCAGAGTCAAAGCTGAGCTAGACAAAATGGTGCAGTAAGGAGTAATTTGTCCAGTAGAAGAACCTACTGAATGGGAATCCTCCATGGTAGTAGCTCATAAGAAAAGCTCAGATGATATTAGAATATGTATTGATCCAAGAGATTTGAACAAAGCACTAAAAAGGCCTCATCTTCCAATGTGCACAGTGAAAGAGGTTGCTGCCCTCGTGCCAAATGCCACTGTTTTTTCTGTCTTAGATTCATAAGAGTTCATTTTGACAAATTTTGCTTGACTGAAAATCTTCATTGTTAACCACATTCGGTACATCATTTGGAAGCTACAGATTTCTGAAAATGCCATTTGGAATAAATTCTGCCAGTGAAGTCTTAGTGTGTGATGAAGCAAATTTTGTCTGGCTATCCCTATGCTATTCTAGTAGATGATATTCTAGTAGGAGACCAACCTCAAGAAAGTTCTGGAAAGAGCACGAGAAGTGAATCTTAAGCTGAATCCTCAGAAGTGTAGATTCAGTTACTTATGTTTGTTACTTGTTTACCAGTTCAGGCATATGACCAGGTCCTTCAAAGCAAACAGCAATTTTCGAGATGCCAGCTCCAGACAATGTCCAAGCCTTACATTCTTTTCTTGGCATGGTCAACTAGGTAATTTCATTCCAGATTTAAGCCAACATTCAGCATCATTCAGAGAGCTGACATGTAAAGATGTAATTTGGTCATGCTCAGAACAGCACCAAAGAGTATTTGATGCCCTGAAACAGAAAATTGCTAGTCCACCAACTCTCAGCTACTACAATGTTCACAAACCAGTTACTCTTTCCTGTGATGCTTCTACATTTTGTCTAGGTGGTCATTATTCAAGAGGGTACACCAGTAGCCTATGCTTCAAGAACTCTTACCCAGACTGAGATTAAATATGCCCAGATTGAGAAAGCGGTTTTGGCAATTGTGTTTGCATGTTCGAAGTTTCAGGATTATATTTATAGTCGATCTATCCAGATTGAAGCTGAACACCAGCCTCTTGTTACTATTTTGAGAAAGCATATGCATACAGTTCCAGCTAGACTGCAACGCATGATGCTCAAATTGCAAAAGTACAATTGTAATCTTGTTTACACAAAAGGCAGTCTTCTTTATCTTGCTGATCACCCAGAAAAATCACAGAACAGTATAACATTGAGCAACTTGATTTTGAGGTCATGGAAGTGAGAAATTTTTCTTCCACGCTTCATAAGCTCAGAACTCGCACAGCTTCACATCCAATTCTCCAGAAGATAAACCTCTTTATCAGTTAAGGCTGGCCTTCAAACTAATCTTGTTTACTGGTAAAAGTGCAATGTTATTTTCCATACAGAGATGAGATTTTGTCAGACAATGGTATCGTCATGAAAGGTCTTAAAGCGATTGTTCCAAAATCCTTGCAATAAGAGTATATTAAGATCTTGCATCGTGGCCAGTGGCCACCTAGGAACTGATCCTATCAAAAGAAAGGTGAGAGGTCTAGTATTTTGGCCTTCTTTGTCAAGAGATATTGAGAAAGTACTTTCATCTTGTTGAGTTTGTAATAGTACAATGCCACAGCAACAAAAAGAACCACTTAATTTAAGCCAAATTCCTGTACTACCATGGTCGAAAATAGCCACAGATATATTTTGAGTGGAATGGTCAACATTACTTGGTGTTAGTAGACTCTTATTCAGACTGGTTCAAGATTTACCTACTTCCCGACCTAGCTTCCAGTACTGTCATTAATAAGTTGAGGTGACATTTTTCTGTCCACGGTAGTCTGGCCAGAGTTATTTCTGACAATGGTGCACAGTTTACAAGTCAGTAGTTCAAGAAATTTGCAGAAGTGTGGGAGTTTGTTCATATTATGAGTAGTCCTGAATACCATCCATGAAACGGCGTGGCTGAAAGTGCAGTTCAAAGTGCAAAACAGCTGTTGGAGAAATCCAAATGTGACAATACTGATGTTTTTCTCAACTTGTTAAATCTCAGAAACATTCCCCGTGATAAACATCTTCGTTCACCTGCCCAGAGACTATGCTGAGACAAACCAGGACCACATTACCTATCAGCAGTAATTTACTGGTTCCAAGTGCTAAGAACAACAAAGTAGTAAAAGTCCAACTGTTGAAGAAGCATTTTTCCCAGAAGTCTCACTATGAAAAAAACAACAAACCACTCCGTTCATTGAAAAAAAAAAGGGGAGATGGTGAGGATGCAGACGTCAAAAGGTTTTGATCGCATCAGATTTGTGAAAAGTTTGTCAGGAGCTGAGATCATACATTGTGGAATCACAAGGAGTAGAATTCAGATGAAATCGACGCATTTGTTACCAGTGTCCGAACCAGTTACAATATCTTGCCTGTGACAAAGACTCTAGTTGTCAGAGTGACTTGTCCAATGTTCCTGTTCCAGAGGACATTCCTTGATCAATCCCCATTCCTGGGAAAATCCATGAGACTTTTCAAGCAGAACATTCCCAGTGACTGTCCCTGTTGCTAAACCAAGTCCTAACTATTATTTCATGAGATTAGGTTGCATCTCTAAACCTACTTCCAGATGCACAGCAACCTGGACTTAACTATTGTTTTTCTTTATTAGTGTCTGTATAATTTCATGCCTATTGAAATGTCATTTATTATATGAAGACAGCGCAGTGAAGAGGGAGGATGTAGATCAGATTGTGTAATATACCTTTGAGACTTTCCATTGTCAGCACTTGCAAATAAGTACTGAGCATGTGCAAGTAAGTGTGTGACTTTGAGTGAGCAGCCAGAGTGTGAGCATGCAAGTTTATGTAGTCAGTCAGTTTGTTTAATGTTCCTGCCATTCATCCTGATGTATTTGTATACAATAAATTACTCAAATGAACATCCAAGCCTCATCATCCTCTTAATGCACATAAGAAGAGTGACATATTTGTAGTAAAGACCTTAACCATTATGCCAAACCCATCTATGTTCATGACATCAGACATCCTTTGATTATATAAAGCGATACATAGTGCAGCTCTCCAAATATGCATTTGAGAGTTCTATGCAGCTAGTATATTGAGCATCATCCTAACTTCTCTGAGAACGATGCCACGATACAAAACAAAATATAATGGACTTCAGCAGTTGACTTGGTTATTGCTATCATTTGAGGGGTGTCCAGTGTATATCAGCCTGCAAGGAGATATACTGCCACCTGTTTTATCAGTGTTGGCCTGCACTTTTCTTCTAAAGGCTTTCATATGTTGGGAAAAAAAGGTTTCCTGTCATGGTGCCTTTTTCAGACCATGTCCATCTGCTCTGTTTACCAAAATAGCCAAACAAAATTAGGACAGCGTCAAAGCAGTGCTGTTCAGAGGTATGTAGATGCCTCAGTAAGAAACCGCCCTACATAGAAATACTTTGGGCTGTTGAAAACTATGCTGTCTGTCTTGGTACTGAAATATGGTTTCAAAGCAGTGATAACTTACCCTTCCTACCACGATTCAATGCCTACCATTCATTCAGACCATCTTCTGAGGGTGACTTGTTACTGGTGGTGGTGTCCATGTTCCTGCACAGTTCTATCACGCACAGACTTGCATGGCAAGATAGTGTCCTCAGACTCCTCCACATCATAGTAGCTGCCATATCCCAGAGAACTACAGAACCCCTTCTATAACACCTACATCGCATGAAGCATATCCAAACAAGCTTGAGACCCTCACTGTTGACCCAAATAGTGGCCTACACATCTAAACATTTATGAAGATATGTGCATGGATGGAAATGAGGATGCTCTAGCAATCCTAAAAATGCATTCATATGTATTCAGTATCTGCTATTTTTCAGGATTTCAGGTATACATCCATAAACTGGAAGGATCCACAAAACTACAAATAAATATGCGCAATATTCCCTGGATTTCATCTCTCCAACCCCTCTAGACTGGATAGAGCACTTCCTTATCAGGGGCTCAAATCTATTGGACCTAGTCCTCACAGATATAGTGTTATTATTCTAAACGCCTATAGTACCCCATTACTGTTCAGATCTGACCACCATTCAGTGGTTTTAACTGTTAGGGCCCATCCTGAAATGTCTATAAATTATACTACCTTTAGGGATTCTCACAGGCAAAGCTACTGCAGTTACTTGGTGACCTGAAGTGGTTTAAGAGCCATTTCTACTCAAGGACCCAGCAATCAACATTACTGCATTTGCAAAGAGTTTTGGTTCTTAACTCCATGCCTGCAACAAAATATTGGTTCCAGTCTGATGCAACAGCAATGCTAATTTTAGGAATAAATCCTTATGGTGGAATTCTGGCATAAACGAGCTATATAATGGAAAACAAAAAAGTCACTCTTATGAATAAACTGAAAACCTCATGTACCAAAACTGAACCAAAGTGGTTAAACAAAGAACTTCGGAACAAAATCATTTTTTTCTAAATCCAAGTATGAACTTTAAAATTGTCTCATCTGTCAAGGGCAACACAAGCCCTTTTTCAACTATGTCAGAAACCTTAGGAGCAATACCCAGCAATGCTCTGAGTTGATACATAACAACAACATTCACTGAGGACATATCAAGAATACTATCAAATAAAATTATCTCTGGCTTCTCCCTCTTCTCCGAGCTTTCCCTTTGCATGCTCATCATGTCTGCAGTCTCCAAAGATCACCTCTGAGTAAGTCCTAAAAGGTATTTTCTGAGGGGGAAAAAGCTCTCTATGGATCCTTATAATGTGTTAGGGTATTTCCTTCTCAGTATGGAGTACGGTTTCATGCCGGAGTCATGGAAAACTGCTCTGATTTTCCTCCTCCTAAAGGGTGGCTCCACTTCTGATCCTGACAATTATAGACTGATATGCTTTTCTCACCTTATCTGTAAGGTAATGGAGTGGATCAGTATGAAAGTCATAAACCAAGATCTTTGCAGTTTACAATCCTTCAATCTGAATCGGGTCTGGGTTTTTTGAGAGTTGGATTCTGCTGACTTAACTTGTATACTGAAGGAGGGCAAACCGGTACCTTTAGCTTACCTTGACCTGGAAAATGCCTTTGATACCATTCCACACTTGGACAATGTTGAAAAACTAACAAGCTAAATGTATACCATTAAGTAAAGTTCTGGATAGCAAATTGGCTTACAGACGAAACCCATTCAGGACTGGTGTACATACTCCATTAAAAGGTTCATTATTAGTGGGGTCCCCCAGTCTTTGGTACAATGGTTACTTCTATTTGATATTTACTTATGTAATGCCACAGCTAATGTCAGGGGTATTTGTCTGACCAGGATTGCATATTATTGCAGATTTGGAGCTATCAATCAATGCTTGAAGGACTCCTGGATTCTACACTTGGGCCCAACACATACAAACCAAAGGTGCCATGACCATGGTCAAAATCTAAATACTAAAGTGTACTGTAGTTGTGTCCTTTGCAAAACATGACACCCATTCACCTACTACATAAAAGTACCCATCACTCAAAACTGACATGGTTATCAGGGACCTGGGCCATATTGTAGACAAAAACTCTGTTTCAACAACCATATATCTACTGTCAGCAGAAAATCATTTTACTTAACCCAGCTCATTATCAAAAGTTTATCTGCTGGGTTCAAGGAAGTTATCATCCCTGTCTACTACTCCCTTATTTGGATAATGCTTCCTTCAGCATGTACTTGCTAAACACATGATCCAGTTGAAAAATATCAATATTTCCTCACAAAAATGGTTTAGGCCAGAGTTCCATGAGCTAATCAGAATACCTTAAACCTCTAACTCTGCTTTTTGTGTAATACAGTCTCCTACAGTGTGATCTCTGCCTAGCCCACAAGCCCTCAACTGACCCAATCATGTATGACCTCCATGTTTACAAAACCTATAATACCATGGTTTTAAAGAATAAGAATAAGAAAACTTTGTCTCCATCACAACATAAACAGGACCTGATGAAAGGTTAGTTACCTCTCCCAAAGAATTTACTTCCTCTGAAACAATGTAGCGTCCTAACCTTCTTCAAACTCAGCCTAGAAAGATGGATGGATAACCAGGTTAAGGGTACAGTGACAAGTAAATTAAGAAAAAGAGGGAGCAAGTATTGTGAATTGCAGTGGTTAGGCTACCAATGATTGAGCAGTCAGCTGCATAGTAATAACCAATGAATTTCTGAATTAATGTAATGCCTCTTTGAGCGTGCTGTTAATTTAATCTGATGTAACTTTGCATTTTGTCTGGTTCTGTAGATAGCTTTTTTGTCCCTACTTATTATATAAAATAATTTTTGAAATTATTTGATATTAGATGAGATTGCCATTTTTAATAAGTCAAGTAAAGGAATTATTGAAAGTGTTGCATGAGTAACCAATAGAGGCTGTCTGTTGCAGCACTGTGCACAAAAAACTTTGTAACTCAAGTTTCTTTTTCCTTTAATCCTTGATGATACAGAGATGCTATTTTTGTTAAAGCTGGTAATTTGTTTTTACTTTTTGTTTTATGTTAAACTGCTACATATATATTTGCTTTGTTTGCTGCTAGTGGCCATAGGATGAGAGCTGAATTTATCTTGCAACTTTCCTTTGGTGCACTGACAGGTACTGGTAGAAAGCTGGACTAGTTTGATTGCCATTTAGCAGCCTGTGATCTGTCTGGCAGGTAGTTTTGCAACCAGGAGAGGAATGGGATAAACCTAAATTGGCCCTAGGTGTGAGTATGTGTGTGTGTGCCTTCTGTGGAAGGTTGGGTGCTGGGCTGGCACCTCAGCACCGTAAAACTCCACTACCAGTCATGAGCGGACAGGTGATCCGCTGTGGCGACCCCTAACCGGGAAAAAGCTGAAAGAAGAAGATTTGATATTACATGAAAATTCTGTGGACATAGTATTTGAATTTTAGTAGTCATTTATAAGCTGTATTTGGGCTCTCTGCTTCTACTTGCATAGCTAGGTGAAGAGATGCATCTTAAATTTATGTTTTGAGTATTCTCAATTTTCTGGATTGTCTTCTGTCAGATGACTTAAAAATAACTAACTTTTAGGAACAGATAAATCTTATTTGCAGTTCTGCTGTTGCTCTAAGATAAGTATATGCCCCTAATGAATTTCTTAAAATATACATTTGAATATACATTGCATTTATTCTTGACCTTGTAGCCTAGGTTGTTGCTGAAAAAAGCTGTTAAGGATCCAGGTAATTTAAATAAAAAAAATGGAGTTAAACAGAATTCTGTAGTTTAAGCAATGATGGAAACAGATATTCAATGTACATACAAATAAAATGACCACTTTGAAATCTAGCGCTGTCCATTTTAAACTACTTGTCTTAGAGTGGGTCACTGTATTAGTAAGCAGAATTCAGTATCCCCAACAACACTCCCTAGCTCGTTTATAGTATGCAGAAGTTTCCAGGCAAGTTAAGGATATAACGTCTCTGGCATGGATCTACATTGTACACCTCATACGGGAACATCCAGTGGCATTCTTGTGTGTGCAGACCAATTTTTATTTTTGTGAATCACAAGGCCACTTACTCTGTGACAGAATTTAAGCCCAGGGATTCAGCTGCTTGTCTGCACGCTCATATCCTGTCATTCTCTATCATAAGCTCGTGATAAGGATAAGAGCAGAGTGACAAGTACATTTAAGAGCTTTTATAATATGACTCACCACTTGCATCACCACTGAAGCGTCATACAAGGCTCGCAGTACTGCTGCTGTTCTACCTATCTGCTGGTGAGGCTTTTGGTCCCACTTTACTCCTGAACAAGATGTCAAGATACTCCATGAGAGGTAACTGCTTCCTTCTCACCTGCAGATGGTAAACCAGTCTTTTCCATTGAGAAAACTGTTGCCTCTGATTTGAAGGTGCTGATTTTCACACCAACAACTTCCCATTTAGGAGTGAACCATTCCAGTCCTCAACAAAAAATGTAGTCACATGAGGCCAAGAAGGCAATGTCATGCAAACATAAAAGATGCAGCACTCGCATCCACAGAAGAGATGCTCTGAAAATCTGAAATGAGCCTAGATATTTAACTAAGAGTCATTCCTAGAGACATTAATTTATATTTGTTTATTTGCCACCCCTCACATTGTTCTACTCTGTGTTATATTTGTTACACTTTTCACACAATTGGCTTATACACCCCAAACAGAAAATTTTGTGGTAACAGTACTTGGAACTTTTACTTTACTGTGCCATAGGACACCAGCTGCTTCAAAGCAGTTTCTCTAGTCATATGCTCTGTCTCTCTCTCTCTCTCTCTGTTTACCCATTTCTGTAGTGATTCATAAGCAACTGCAGCTTTTTTACATTAGGTTATTTTTCATAGTAGGTGATGCCATTGCATCTACTATCATGGTCACCACTAGTTTTTCACCCTTCCCACCATGGATGGTTCCATCTCCACTGAGGTATTGGTTGATCTAGTCCCCATGTGTTTACCCACTTTTGTTTATCTTATTCCTTTAAGATTCTAACAAACTCCTTCTTGCTGAAACTCCTCTCAGCATTTTTTCACTCTGTTAGGGTCAAGTCTATTTTTCTACACTGTATGGGCTAAAATAGTAAAAGTTAAGCAAAGACAGGACTTCCACATTATATGCTACCTATATTACAGGTTTTTTTAACCCAGGTCCCTTTCCATTTTACCTTAATGAGGACTAAAACACCTAACCTGATGCCCATTCTAACAAATGTATCACATTCATCTTTTTTATTCTTAGTTGCTAGATCTCATTTCATGCCATGTCTCCATAGGTTTTAAACATTTACTTCTTACTGTCTGTTCCTTTGATGGTGTGCCTGTGATTACTTTGTGACAAGTTGAGCCTTCCTTTCTATTTTTCTGGATTTGCTCCCTACTTATTTCTATTTTCTCTGTACCACTAGGCCCATGGAGTCATCTCTTCTTTCATGCAGTCATGTCCTTTGTTAGTTATTAAGCTTCTCCTGGACCAAGACATGCAGTACACATCCCGTTTCATGTGACCCCCTTCATACGTGGGCTATAAGCTCTTTGAGAACTTCTTGCATTTTAAGCATCCTTGGTCTTTCTCTTTTTGATAAGCTAATAGTGAAAGGCATGTTTCTTATTACCCCTTTCAAGGGCTCATTTTCTCTTGAGACCCAGTTCTTAGTGGAAGAATCTGATTGCCTTTCACCCTCCAGTTTCATCACCCTTGTGGAAATGAAAATTGCCATTCCTTCTGTTGATCTTTCATGTCAAACTGTTGTCATTTAAGTTTTACTTCCCCAAAGGGTTTGACCTTTGGCCATCTTGCAGATACCTCAGTAGATCTTAGGATCCCCAGCATTTTGTAAGGTCCAGTTTTTCTGCCACTTCTAAGAGGCAGAAAGAGGAATGAATGTACCATTGTTGGGTTTCAAGGTTTGCATTTGGTTGTGCTGGTTCAACTCCAATCTAATTTTTATTTATTTATTTTTTGAATTGTGATCCACTTCCAAATCCTTCCCTGCACCTTAAGCTCCTGTAGCACTGAGAGTTTTGGAGTGACAAGGGATTATTTCACCGACTCATGACAAGATTAGTTAGTGATGTGGTCAGACATTTAGTACTTGGTTTGGCCAGATTAGGGGTGCTTTAGCTCCAAGATGGAGTACAAGTCTTTATCATAGCCATTTCCCTTATAGGTCTCCTTTCAACTGAGTTCATCACATTCACTATTGACAACTTGATTTTATTATCTTTGGCTTTTGCTCTCTTATCTTTAAAGTTTTGAAACACTCACTTCTGTTTAGACATCTTTCCTTTGTCTCTTCCATTCATTGGCACATTTATTATCAGTCTTAATAGGTCAAGTCGTTTTCCCCTCTTTCATTGTATTGCTTCACATTTTTTTTACTCTTGCCTTCATCTGAGACCTCACTGGCTCCTGACATCCTTTTACTATCTATTGGACTAGCTCCTCTTAGCTAGGATTTTTCATTTATTGTATATTATATGATAAAATTCTTAATGCTCCTTATCAGACAATGACATCATCCATCCTTTCAGATTTTTCTTGGCCCAAAAATACTTACCCTTTTTTCACGTACCCTACATTATTTTTGCCCACCTACTTATTTACTAGATGGTTCTCTGAGTGACTGAAGGTTTAATAGTTGAGCTGTTTTAGCTAAGGTTTGTCCTCACCGTAGATTCTCCACTATCAACACTATTTTTTCTTGATCACCCTTGTATTTGACTTTGAAATGAAGCAATCACATGGCTTGTTTGCAGTCAGAATGACTTGCATTTGCATTCTATGTTGTGCACAGTTTACTCTCTAGTCCTTGTTAACCATCTGGTCTTCTTTTCTCACCCACCATGCACCTTTATTTTTTATCACAAAGCTGTCACTGTAACATCATGCCCTTCTCGTGCACTGTTCCTGAAATGCATCCCTCTCACATCTCAGCCCTTTCCATTGTCTGCCCATTGACTACTAGCCTAGGACAGATTTGTTTTCTGTGCAAATTTCTCTTTTCAAATTAGGCAGAGTGATAAGCCTCTGCTGATCTAAATACTTCTGCTAGTGTTTGCTGCTTTTATCTTTTCAGGCCTACCTTATACAACAGAACCATGACCCATTTTCCATCATATTATCCAGCATTCTGGGCCTCTTATTATCTGACCTAATAATTTTGAATCTGGTTGTTCATCCACTGAAGAATTATACCATAGGTTCACCTCAATGACATTTTACTTCTAGCCTCTGACCATTTTTATTATGCATTTCTTTTGGATGAGAACTTTGAAGACAGCTTACTATATCTCCATTGCTTCTCCCATTTCTTCAAGAACTGTTGTATGATGAAAATTGTACTTATTTGTGAATGTTTCCTTGATTTTCAGAATGTACTTCATCACACCTCTCAATTTCAGTAATTGTGATATTTGGCAATATATAAAACATTAAAATGCAGTTGCTCTGAAATTACGTAAATGATCACAAAAAGACATCTAAATATTTTTTTTTGCAGAGGCAAGATGCTTGTACCATTAGAAGAAGCGCATGCTCCTTAAACCTGTATAGCATCTCCACAGCTGCACAACAGTGGTGAAAAGAGTAACTTCTAGTAAGTGTGTCTACTCTGTATTTATGCTAAAAATAACAAGCGAGTCTTGGCATACATAAGTTTAGTAGGGGTTGTGTTCTGGGATAGTACTATATTAATAAATGTTTTATGTTTGTCTGCTTTTGACTGTATATTATTGTTTAGATAATTATATCTGACAATGGTAATGTGTGCATTTATAACTCTGAAATATCATTAAAATACATTTGGGAGCATAAACATGAAAACTAGATACAATGGGGATAGTAAACTTCGTTAGACAAACTGGGTTATTTATAAAAGAACAAAAACTTGTAGGGCAAGTGATATTTCTGTATTGTTCAAATGTGATGAATTATTTTTGCACCTTTGGCATGAGATTTAAAAGTAAAAATTGTGTAACAGTGTGGAATGGTGTGCTGTATGGAAATGAGTATTTAAAATAATGAGACAATGTAATATATAATGATATGAGAGCTAGTTGTATTTAGAATGCTTTGCATATCATAAAATGGTGTCTGTAAAGAAAACTAATATCTGAATTTGGGAAGGTACGTGTCTCCTTCTATCCACACATGGCTAAGCAGAAGTTTATATTGGCTGGAAGATACGTTATAAATTGTGCAAAAAGCAAGGAAATATGTTTGTATGAATACAGTTACTATGTGGAATTCAGAAAAACTGGTGCCCCCCCCAAGCATGTGCACTTCAAAGAGGAATACTACTGGAATACCAGCTGGCCCTGATGGATTAGACTATGGGATAGTCACCATGTAACTACTAATGGTACTGTACTCTCAAACACAGACGTACCCCCCCTTCTAGAATGTTCAACACTATACTATGCTAAAAACATACTAGTACAGAAAACTACCTACCTACCAACTAACTCTTCACCATGGCAGTAAAATGCCTACCAGCAAAGAAGTTACCTATGGTCAGTCTGTATTATGTGGTATTCCTTAGCAAAGAAGGTACAGCTAGGTACTTCATAGGGCAGACCTTTATAGACACAATGGATTTGTCTTGCTATTCTGTTTAATTCTTTCATGTTACTTAGATTCTGCCACCCCAAGTACAGGAGAAGAGAATGATTGTTGTCGAAAACTGTTGCAGCACTATATTATTTTTAAAGTTCAAGATGAATAAAGTGAAGCTTTAGTAGTAAGTAAATATATCCGGCATGACATAGAAAAGACAGAAATGAAGGAAGGGCAGCTTGAAGAGGGTGACTGAGTGAGTTACCACCTTTATTATCCTTGAATAATATTACAGGTAAAGTCTTACCTGTTTGCCTATTAAAAGCACTTCAGAGATGAGATCTTATGTTTTGCAGATAAGGTGTGAAAATACCAGATTTATATTAGATGAGAAATAGGATGGGGATAACTTAGAGGTGTGTTGATTAAAGAGTGAGTAGTTCTGCATGGTTTTCAAATGTTTTTTACAGTGAATGTTAAGTATAATATAAAGGATTATGAGGAGGACTCTGACTGAAACCATGGAATTATGTGTTTGAGTCATAGATGCCAAGAAATTCTCCTCACGACTGATGCTCTTCCTTTTTGTGGTTATATTAAATGAATATGCTACTGGATGATAATGGTTATGGTTTAAACTCCTGGAAACTGGAAAATTACAGAGCCAGATCCCTTACTAAATAAAACAAACTTCGCTCAACAGTTCAAATCCTGCTTCATCCAAGTAACATCTGCAGTCCTAAAGAGTCTAACACATAACCCATTAGATAAACATTTGCTCAGAATAGTACTTCAGGTTTTCTCTTCAACCTGTCCCAGCTGGTACCACAACTGAATCTTATAACATTAGCAGCTGACCAACCTCCTGCTGAATACTTAAAATCAGTCATAGATGCCATAGCCTATCCCGTACTAATAGTAATCAAAAGATCTATATTAGAATCATATGTACACAAATTATTGTAAAAAAAATGCATCATCACACTACATAAAGGGAGGAAAATCAGTGCAATTATCCAACCATCAACTGATAGCCATATTCTGTCCCTTGTCAACAATCCTTGGTGTGTGTGTGTGTGTGTGTGTGTGTGTGTGTGTGTGTGTGTGTGTGTGTGTGTGTGTGTGTATATGATATATATATTCTGTCCCTTGTCAACAATCCTTGGTGTGTGTGTGTGTAAAAGTTCATGTTATATATAGTTCCCTCAAATTTCCACATTGAAAGACTCTGTCACACATTCAGTATTAGTAATTTTTTAAAGTTAAATCCATTGCAAATAAAAATGGATCATATTAATTCATTAAAAGATCATCTTGGTGTATAAGTATGTATACCAGCATATTTTAACCATCCTATGTCAACCTTCCTAGTTGAAGTGTGTGTGTGTGTGTGTATGTGTTCCATATTTTGCCCATTTGTTCTACATTATGAGGGCAAGTGTTCCTCATTTTGGACATGTGTGTGTGTGTGTGTGTGTGTGTGTGTGTGTATATATATATATATATATATATATATATATATATATATATATATATATATATATATATATATATATTCTGTCCCTTGTCAACAATCCTTGGTGTGTGTGTGTGTGTGTGTGTGTGTGTGTGTGTATGTATGTATGTATGTATATATATATATATATATATATATGTATACATGTTCCCAACTGTTATATTTCCTAGATATTGAGCTACTGTCTTCCACCTAGCATGGTTGCCACCCTTCACTTAGCCATATTACAGCTCTTCTCTCCTTCCACAACATAATAAATCATCTTGGAGACAAAGGTAACTAGCTTATTCTATATTACTGAATCTATCAAAAGCATTAGATATAGTCTCCAATACAAAACTACTACAAAATTACTGTCCATCGGTCTCTCCACCTCTACCCTAAAATGATTTAAAAACTATCTCTTAGGACGTAATGTGTCAAAGGGTAAACATGTTACTCATTCTTCTTATCCATAACCACTGGTGTTCATCAAAATTCAGTCCTAGGTTTCTCTGCTCTTTAATATTTTTATAAACAACCTTTCTACTGTAGTAGGACATAGCTCCCTGGTTTAGTATGCAGATGACTCCACTCCAATGTACTCTGTTCCAAATATGCTATCACTACAAACTATTACATAACAACCCTATTCCTCCATCATATCTTTTCATAATTAATCTAATTTTCTTCAGAACCCAAGCAAAACTAAAATTCTCCCCAAAACAAGACTTTGTTCACAAAAAATATCTTTACTGTATCATCCATACAAAACACTAGACTTGAGGTTGTAACATTTACTAAATTACATGGGAACATAACTAGATGATCTAAAATTTGACCTACATACCCAAAATATCAAAATGACCCATATAAAACTCTATCTCCTCTTCAAAACATTTCTCTTTCACCTCATAAACTAGAAAGACTACTACCTTATATTGCTAGCTCTCTCCATTGCCTCTACCCTTCTCATAAAATATCAACTCTTCCTTTTTAACTAAACTGGAACAATGTTATAATAACATTTTGTAGCTCTTTTTTTTACATATTTAGATAAAAAATGCTTTTATTATGCACACTAATATTTATTTATTTAGCAATCTATCCTTTGACTGGAATAGTCCTACTAGGCTAGCAGCCTCTTTACAGAGGAGATGAGAGGTAGTATTTATATTTATATTTATAGAGGGATATTGGCCAGGCATCAGGGAACTTCCCCTACTCTTCATATAGGGACATGCTTTGTGGATGCACTTTCTGTTTCTATTCCGAGTGTGAAGGTGGCTTGAAGAAACAGGAAGGTGAGTTCTATCCAACGAGAGATGGAGGTGTTAACAGATGAAAAGGTCAGTGATGGTATGGGAGTTAGTGCAGCAATGAATAAGGAAGAAGTCTGGAGAGGGTGATTGATAAACGGATACGCAGAGTAGTAGAATGTAAGTTTGGAGATGAGCAGTTTTGGATTCGGATCAGGATGCAGCACAACTGACCCGATGTTTGCATTGAGACAGATACTTGAGAAGAAGCTAGAAATGAGGTGTGTCCAACTTGGCATTGCTAGACTTGGAGAAAGCATATGACAAGGTCCCAAGAAAGTTGATCTGGGCAGTACTGCGGTGGTTTGGAGGTAACAAATAAAGCTGCTGTATGCAGATAATGTGGCAGTACAGGCAGACTTTGAGCTAGAACTTCAGCAAAGGATAAGAGAATGGAATGCAAATCTGAAGGCACATGGCATGAAGCTAAGCACAGATAAGACGGTGGTAATGGCAGCAAATTGAGGAAATTAGAAGAAGCTGAGAATAGAGATAGGGAAGATAGTGGAACAGGTAAACAGCTTCAAGTATCTGGGAGAAATAGTTGAGGAAAAGGGGAGTCTGAATGAAGAGGTCAAAACTAGAATCAGAGGGGCTGCAGCCAACTGGCATAAAGTATCAGATGTAATCTATGACAGAAGAATGCCAAAGAAGCTAAAAAGTAAGGTGTATAAGACAGTGGTGTGACCAGTACTACTGTATGGTACAGAAACCTGGGCAGTAAAGGCAAAACAGTTGAAGAAGCTAGAGATGATGGAAATGAAGTGCCTGAGAAAGGCGACAGGATGCACACTGTGGGACAGATGAAATGAAGACAAAAGAGCAGAAGCCAAAGTAGCTCCGATTGCAGAAAAGAGCAAAGAGAACAAATTATGGTGGTTTGGGCACACGTGTAGAAAAGCAGAAGACAATCTGGTGAGGAAGATTTGGGACAGACAGGAAGAAGGTAAGAGGAAGTGAGGACATCCAACAAAGAGGTGGATGGATTGTGTGAAAGAAGATCTGCGACAGTCAGGCATGAGTGTTGAAGAAGGCAGGAGTGTGGCACTGAATCAAGAAAGTTGGCAACAGTTAACACCATACCCCGACCCCATGTAGAAAAATGGGAAAAATGGGGCTGCTGCTCATGATGAATAAGGAAGAAGAGTTGTCTTGTAAGGAACAGAAGGAGGTAGATGGTGGATCAGATAAGGCTGTAGATAAGAGTCTTGATTCTAAAGAGATACTTCAGCAAAGCTTTTTCAATGAAGAGGTAGCAGCACAAAATTGTGTTGTAACAACCCCCCAGTCAGAAGGGTTGTGGGATGTTTAAAGGGAATTATTAACCAGATTGAACCAGAGTGTTAAGCGGCAGCTTCATGGGGTGAAATTATGGAGAAGATACAAGAAGATGAGGTTGCTGAGGACATGGTAAGGAAGAAATCCTACACCCAAACAGTGAAAGAAGGAGAGAGACGAGTTGAAGAAGTGAAGGAAGTGAAGAAGAAATTTGTTATAAGGTTAAGCAGTACAAAAGAGGACTTGAAAGATATGAAGTATGGGACATTGTAATTGCACCACTGGGTGTTTCACCGAGGAGGTAAGAGCCGTTATTCTTATTAATAAAGAAATGTACTCTAATATATTCTTT
Organism: Protopterus annectens; assembly: GCF_019279795.1. Classification (NCBI taxonomy): domain Eukaryota; kingdom Metazoa; phylum Chordata; order Ceratodontiformes; family Protopteridae; genus Protopterus; species Protopterus annectens. The sequence goes on along the minus strand of NC_056750.1, from coordinate 665,555,209 downwards.
GAAACAGTACTGTTTATGGAAATTTTTTTAGAATGGTATGAAGAAAAAAAGGACTGAAATCCTTGGAGTATGTGATGAATGCATTTCATACAGAAACCAAAGCAAGAGTTTTGACGCAATTTAGCAAGGAAGTTGAGAAAGAGGACTTGAAAGAAAATTTAAAGACTATATGTAAAGATGTTATGTACACAACAAAAATATATGATGGGGCTGGGAATGTGGGCTTATTTTGAAAATGGAAAATGAAAATGTAATACATATTCTTGTGTGATTAATGTGAATGGTAACAGAGGGTTTGTTAAATACAGAGAGCAGCCAAAAACATGTTTTTCTTTGGAAAAGATAATCACTTGATTAACGATTGCGATAAAAAAAATTTTTGTTGTGGCAAAACAGGGCATAAAGTAAAAGTGTCACATGAAATGTAAAAAAATCTGGAAAAACTGAAAATACACAGGTGGATTGTGAAGAAACTGTAGAACTTACAGGAAAATAATATACACAGGCTCCTGTATATTACATAGATAAAAATATAGAAAAGGAACAAGAAAGACAAGTTAGTACACATGAAAGAAATAAAGATAAATAATTGAAGGAAAAATGGGGAAAGGGAAGGAGAAGAAGAGGTGCTTGACTCGAGTCCAGAGGAATATGTAAACTGGGAAGTAGTGAGGGGGAAAGAAGAATTCTATAGGAAAAGGGGTGAAAGAGGAAAAGAAAGTTTAAAAGTGTAGTTGTGAAAAAAAGGCAAAGGATGAGAGAGGAGATAGTAATTTCACTTTAAAGGCTGAAGACCTTAAAAGAAGATTTGGTGTTTTAGGATGGTGTGCTTCACATGATATGTATATAATTATATTTGAAGATACTAGTATCTTGACAGAAGAAAGGCTACAAACTGAAGTATTATTGGGTGGAAACTTATGTAATATGGGAAAAGATGCATAATCAGGAAAAGGTGTATTATGTCAAGAAAACATTAAAAGCTTAGGTTTTACAGTAGTAGAATTGGGAAGACTAATAGATTTAAGATGGAAAACAAATGTTTGTAGAATTATTGCAATATATGTATATGTTACAAATAAACAGAGATATGTTTAAAAAAATTATAAACTATGTAGGTATTAATATGGATATAATAGTCGGGGGAGGGTTAATTGCAATTTAAGAATAGGAAAAAAAAAGTAGTAATGTTAAAATTATACATGAGATAATGAAAAGTGAAAAGCTTCTGTAAGTCCAGTGTTTATTACCCCACATATTTAGAAGTGAAATTAAAACCAAACCTGATAATTTTTTAGTATCTAACAGTTTAAAAATGTTGCAAAAAGGGATAAAAAGGACAGTGTTTTTAGATCATGTAGGTATATAGATAGAGGTACATGAGAAAGAAGGATACATAATAGGTAAAGGTGTCAAGAGGCTTAATGAAAAAGGGTATGAAAGAGATTAATAAACTATGGAAGGATCATATAGGTATGGGGATATTTATGAAAATTGGACCAGCTGGTGGATAACTTTCAAAGAAAAATATAAAAACTGTATTTTGGAATGTCAAGATGAAAAGATAAAGGGAGAGAAATTAAAATATAAGCAGTTGAGTCCAGAAGTGTTTAAAGAAATATTGAGGGATAAGACAGTTTTATGAGAAAATGAAATATAGGATATAAATCAGGAGAAGGTTAGGAGACTGTTATACAAAAAACTATATTTTTTACAAGGAAGAAAATAAGAGGCTGCACCTTACTTGAATAAATTAGTAAAAAGGAATAAAAGAATAATATGGGAATTAAAGAATAATTAAGGAAAAAATAATAACTCAAGATGGAATATTTGAGGTGATTAAAAAGTATATAGAGAATACTTTTGTAAAGAAAGGGACAAAAGTGAAACAGAAATGGATATTTAAAAACTAAGTAAAGAAGATAATGAGAATTTAGAGGGAAATATAAACATGAAAGAGCTAAATGAAACATTGAAAGTTCTCAATCTGGATAAATCTACAGGACTGGATGGTACTGAATATCATATGTACAATGATATGGACAACTGGCAAAAGTGTTTTTTTTGTGGAGGCACTAAATGAATGGCTAAAGATAGGTATGTAGATTGAGATATGTATTGGGATCATGACATTTCTATGAATAAAAGGAGATAAAGATGATATAAAAATTGGAGACCAATAGTATTGAATAATACAGACTATAAGCTATTTATGAGAATAACTAACAAAGTAGATAGGTTGCTTGACTATACAATTTTTGGTAGAAAGGGGAAAGGAAGTCAGGATTTATTATGGATAGTAAAAGAAGTAATAGATGTCATAAATAAAAAGGTGGTGGGAGATTTAAGTCGGGCATTTGATAAAATATGTAATGAATTTTTATGGGATATATTGGGAGTTTATAACAAGTGAAAAGATAGTAAAAGTAATTAATTTGGCATATGAGAAAAATAATGAAACATTCTAAATGGATAGTTAAGTAAGGAAATTAAAGTGGGGTGACTGAAGAGACCATCAAAACATTAAATTCTTAAAGATACTGTGCTTATGTATAAAGAAGGACAAAAGTAAATGTTTTGGATTCTTGGGAAATATAGAAGATATACAATTTAATATAGAGAATATACAGTTTATATACATATACTAGGAATAGTATTTTGATCAAATGACCACAACAGAAAACAATGGGAGACTTTTTCAGGAATTAAGAAATATATGCTCATTTTGGAAGTAATACAGAGAGTCGTACAAGAAAAAAGTTTATTTGATAAATTCTATTCTCTTAGGCAAGTTATCTTATTCAGCAAGCATTTATATGATTTCATCTAATTATGAAAAAGAGATTGTCTATTGTATTTTCGTTTATATGGAGGTCAAGGTTAAATTCAGTTAGAAGGGGGATTTTGTAGTAAAGGAAGAAGGGGATTCAGGTTAATTAACCCAATTGTTTATGCAACTTCCTTGAATTTGTATAGGGCCTTAGTGAGTTATAAAAAAGGGAATAGGAATTTGACAAAACATTTTGTATGTCAAATATAAGTGCTTTTGGGAAAACATGGAGATATGGAAAAGTTATATGAATGACTATATAAGGAATACCAAAACAAAAGCTTATGGAAATTGAATGTAAACATTGTTGAAAAAGAGGAAAGAATGGTATTTGAGTATTATGAAAGAAAATTATTTTTTTTTCCCTGGAAAATGTTAGAGACAGAATAATGCTATTTAAATGAGATTTATGTGGTATAAGAAAATATATGAATGTAAAGATTTTTTTGTGTGGAGATTATCAATAGGTAAAATACCCATTAAAGCTAACATGCCTTATAAAAGAAAGCAAGAAATATGTATTCATTTTGGGGAACTTGAAACAACAGAATGTGTTTTTGAAATGTTCTAGAGTAAAGACGTTATGGGAAGAAATATGTAAAAACAAAATGTTGAAAGGTTTCGAAAACACAAACGTGAACATGTCTGAATTTGGGTATTATGCTAACAAAAAATGAAAAGAAGTTGAAAAAATTGATAAAATATTTTTTATTTTGTGGACATTATGGATTGAGAGACTTGGACTTAATAAAGTAAAGTTTAATGGGAAATGGATTTTATCAGAGACTTTGAGGAAAATGTGTTTTTGGCTTTAGAAAAAAGGGTGGGGGGAAGTGTTTTAAATCCTTTTCTTCCCTTGCCCAGACATCTCCCTCAGACCTCCGCATAGTGTGCTTGCCACTTGAACAAATCTTGTTCCTCACAGTCTGCTTTTTCCAACTCTACTACATCCTATTTACTGTTTGGACAGTGGTTCCTGCAATAATCACCTGAAAACCCACTTCCTGTCAACAAAGATGAGTTTTTCATTACTCTCTGTTAAGTGATGGCCTACAGCTTTAACTTTTCTATTAGTATAGATTTTGTTAGTAGTAGGGGCATGCACACTTCCAAATAGACACCGAGGACAGCCCCATTCAGCCCCATTCTCTGTAGCGTTTGTTTTATCTGTTTATGCCTTTAGCTTAAATTATTGCCATTTTCCCCTTACACCACTAGATGGCAGCATAACACAAGCCATATTTAATGCATACTGCTTACATAAGTTTAAGTTAAGACAAATTCAGATCAACTTACCTGCTAGCAGGCATCCCAGTGTTGTACCTGCCTGATTGTTTTTCAGCACTTCTGCCTCTTCCTGCTGGGCTAACCTGCTCCGTTCACCCTTGCTGCACTCAGGCTCAATCTGGTCCCCTTCCCTACCCCCATTCCCACCACACTCACTTCAATTACATTATAGCTAACTGGGATCCACCTACCCTCCAATCACAGAACTCCTCTGCCACACTCCACCCACCCACTCATCACACCAACTGACACACAACCTTCTTTATTGCCACCACATACTGCACCCCTTCTTCTCTTCTTACTTCCACCTCATCTCATATCCCGGCTCCACACTCTTCCATTAAACCCACCTCTAAACACCCATAACTGCCCATATTCACACTCACTAATTCTAACCTAGCATTTCTACTCTCCTAATTCTTACAGCCTTGTTAAATCCCACAGTCCTACCTATACAACCTACACTCGCTCACACAGCACAACTCTCATCCTAATCTTCTGTCATTAAACACTACACAGCTATGCTTCTTATATTCAACATCTTTCTTCTCACTTTTACTTTCTACCTCTCTCTCCTTCTTGGACTATCATCAATTCAGACGACCTATCTACCTCCCCCACTCTCCTTCTAACATCACCCCACTTTCACATCCTCCCTAGCTATTCTGCAATATGTTGTAGTCTTTATAAAACTGATTTAATCTTAGAAAATGATCCTCCTCACCACATAACACAGCCTTCCTTACTACCAAGTCCATGAATACTTCCATAATCTAAAAAAGAAGCCACTACCTAGCACTTTCCCTATTCTCTGTAATCTAGTCCTGTGTGGTGATATACATCCTAACCCCGGCCCATCTCCTCCTGTTTGTAACTGCCCCAACTCTACTAAATCCTCAAAATTCAGCACAATTCACCTCCAAAGTATTAGAAATAAAATTCTTCAACTACATGCATGGCTGAGTCAACATAAATCTGATTTCACCGCCATCACTAAAACCTGGCTAAAACCATATACAAAGATTCTGAATTTCTACCCCTTAACTACTCCTGCCTCAGAGCTGACAGATTTCATAAAAAAGGTGGAGGCATCTCTTTACTTTTCCCAAGTACCTTTACAATAATTCCCTATTCTAAACCCATTCCCCTCTTTTCCACTGCAGAGCTGCTTCTCACCTTCCTAAAACTAAACTACTTCATAAGCCTTTGCATCATAGTCATTTACATTCCCTAAGGCAACAATACTCCTATTCTAGAAGAAATTCTTGCCTGGGCAACTAACAACATAAAAAATTAAACTATTATTCTAGGTGACATTAATATCAATTGGCTAGATATCTCCAATAATAATCCGTCTACTAATATCGACCTTCACATTTACACTCTGCTAATCTCTGACATCACCAAACCAGACAACAAAAAAAGCAAAGGCTCAGTCTTGGATTAGATCTTGGTTACTGATACTGAAATTACCTCCTCCAGCACACTCCCTGACAAGTATTACTGACCACACTCCAGCATTCATAATACGTAAGCCCACCTCTATACCAAACATTCACCAATTTCGACATACCAGAGATCTATCCCACTTCTCCTCAAATACCTTCAATGACCTACAGAACACTAACTGGAATCCACTGAAATTTCTTCCACTCAATGAAGCTGTGGGATTCTTTAATTCTACATTTCCCAGGATCCTAAATAGTCTTGCCCCACTCCGGCTAAAAAGAATTGAAGCAAAACACACTTAACAGGCTTTCAAAGTCTACAAAGCATGTTCTGTCTTCTAGGGACAAAGCGTGTCAAGCCTGGCAAAAAAATAAAACACCTTTAAACCTCATGCAGTTCAAACAACTTCACAATCAGGCTAAATGCTTAGTTGTCAAAAATAAAAAAAGAATACTTCCAAACTATCCAAGACCAGCGTAGACGAAACCCCAAGAAATTCTAGGGAGCAATCAACTACCTACTCCACCCAGGTGCTAACAATATTCCATGACCAAACCCAGAAAAAACTCACCCAGAGATAGCCCCACTCTTTAATACATACTTCATTGACACCATTGTACTACCTTCCCACCCATCAACCCAAACCCACAAATAACACTATGAAAACATACCCCTTCAAATCCTCTACCTATTTTTTCACCATCACCCATTCCCACATCAACCATCCAAAACCTTCTTCATAAACTAAAGCCATGTACCAATGCCCCAGGTAACTTACCTGCAGAGTACTTACAACTAGCAGCCTCCTCCATTTCAAACCCCATCAGCATTCTCCTCAGTAGGTCCATTCAGGAATCATGCATACCTGCTATCTGGAAAAAAGCATTTGTCCTCCCTCTTCATAAAGACGGCAGCAACTCTGACATCTCAAACTTCCATCCTTTCACCATTCTTTCCCCATCCCTAAAATACTAGAGCAGTGCATTCATACCCAAATCCTAAGTCATCTAGTAAAACACCAACTCCTTTCCCTCGCTCAGCATGGCTTTAGGCCTGGACATAGCACCACCACTGCCCTCATTTCCTTCTTGGACACAGTAAATAGAGCTTAAGATGCTGGCTCCTTTGTCTCTGCCCTCTTTCTTGATTTATATTTCCCACTCCCTACTGCTTACTAAACTCTCTGACCTCAGCTTGTATCCCCCCTACCCTACAATGGCTTACTAACTATCTCAACAATAGGCAGCAATCTGCTGTATGGTAGCACTCTTCTTCCCCTTTCATCAATACAAATACAGGTGTTCCCCAAGGTTCAGTTTTGCCCTCTCATTCAGTATATTTGTCAGTAACTTTCATACTACTCTTACCCACTGTTATGTCATCTAATATGCAGATGACTCGACTCTCATCTGCTCTTCTAAATCTGCCACTGTGTTACAGCATCTTACCCAAGAAGCTTTACCTCCATCGAAACCTGGATGTCTCAGAACCATCTTGCCCTTAACACCAATAAAACAAAACTCTTAATATTCACCCCTATAAAATCTAGCCCTGTTGACAAGTCACTACTCACAGTTCATTCCCAAATCAACACTGTCATCGAAGTTGTCCCTGGTACCAAATTGCTAGGTGCCATCATTGTTAACAAATTACCTTCTGACCTTCACAGCTACAGTAATATATAAAAAAAAAACATCAGAAGCTAGGTGCCTCTTAGCCTCTCTGCTAAAAAGTCCCTGGCATCATCCTTTCTGCTTACAACTCTGCTATACAGTGCTCCCATCCTCACCAGTCTACAATCCTCCTTAAAAACTAAACTTGACTCTTGCTACAACAAAGTTGCTAAATTTGTTACAAATGCAAAATTTTATCCCCACCACTGCTCCTCTCTGCATCAACTAAAATGCCTAGAATCCCCTCACCATCTCACTTATCTACAACTACCACAGCCCACAAGATAATCTATTGACCTGAAATCTGCCCTTCTCTCTCCTCCATACTGACCATATACCATCCTATTTGCCACCTCAAGTCTGTAAACAAAATGCTACTGTCTGTCGAGAAACCCAAGCTCTCAGCTGGCTAAATGTATTCTCATACTGTCTCCAAGTTATGGAATAATCTCCCTCCTTCACTCAGGCCTATCAGAAATCCTGCCTTCTTTAAAAAATCCCTCAAATTACATTTCTTCTCTCACTGGCTATGCTCCTGTACCCCAACAAATAACCCCAACTCCTGACTTCTCTGTGTGGAGTCTCAACTTTAACAATTCAGATACAAACATCTCCTCTCCTTCTCTCTACTTGCTGTGTCATTAACTTGACTCTTCTTCCAATAGCTCTGCTGTCACCTCCTTTCTATCTTGAAGTTAACCCTCCTGTGCTAAGAATTATACAGATATATTTATTCACGTGTTATTTAAATACTTGTCATATTTTACTGCCACATTTATACCTGATTGTAATCATTATCACTCCTTTTGCTATTATTTTCTTTACATGCAAATGTACTGCTCATAACACTAAGTATTATTATTTTACTTTTGTATGTAATTAATGTGGAGCTTTTCTCCCTGTGCCTGCACTGAAAATGGGGTCTTTATAAGCCCAGTGAACTTTCCCGGTTAAGGAATGCAATAAATAAATAATAATATGAAATTGTTTTGTATTTTACAAAGGTATAAATATGTCCTATGTAAATAATGCAAATAATATATACTAAGTAAATAATGTATAGAAGTGATTATTCTCAATAAAGAACCCGTGCTCTGTTAGGAATGCACACATCCCAGAATGCACACATCATATACCTGCCACAGTGGTGGCTGGGAGGATGGTGCATGATGAGAAGATGGTGGAAAGCATGGTGCACACCATGTTGTGGAGAGTATTGGTGAGATTGTGGAGGATTCAAAAGTTGTTTTTCAGCAAAACGTTTTTGCTGAAACTGGAAACCGGAAATGTGGAATTAGCAAGTGGCCCTTGTTTTATTACAACCTTCCAGTCAGGAGGGTTGCAGGATAGTGTATTGAAGGAAATGATGTCGACAATGAAGGTGTCTTGGGAAGACATTAGGGAAAAAATTCCAAAAGAAGAAGCAGAGTCCATTCTGAAATGTGATAGTGGAATGGAAAAGAAATATTCTGCTGAAAAAGTGAAAGAAAGCAGTAGTGCAATAACAGAAAAGAAAAAGGTGGAAGATAATGTAAAGCAGAAGCATGTGGTGAGAATTCAGAATAAAAAAAAAAAAACTGGACAGGTATGAAGTATGGGTCAACTTGATGGTTCCTTTGGGTGTAAAAGCTCAAGGGCAAGACCATTTGTTATTAAGAGACATTCTGTGACATTTTGAGACTGTTTTTGCAATGGAAAATTTTCTTGGGGAATATGAAAAGAAGAAAAACTGTAATCCTTAGAAATTATATGCAATAAAAGCATACAATAAAAGCATTTAACAGAGAATCAAAGAAGATTCATATGGAATTTCAAACAGAAGTAGAAAGAAAGACTTGGAAAAAAAAACGTAAAACACTTATGTAAAGAAGTGATGGACATTGTAAAGGATTATGATAAAAGGGGTTTATGGACTGGTGGATGGGGTTATAATAGTGTGTTAGAGAAAAAAGGACAAATTATACATATTCCAAGTATGAGATATGTTGAAGGAAATAAGTATATGGTAAAATACTGGGGACAACCCAAAACATGTGTTTGTGTGTGTGTGGAAAGACATTTGATAAATAACTTTGATAAAAAGAAATGTTATATTTATGGGGAACTGGGACATTATACAAGCAAATGTGAACTTAAATGTTATAAATGTAACAGAATTGGGCATTTGTTGATGGATTATAAAACAAAAACTGATAATAAGGGAACTTAAGAAAAAAAAGAATAAAGCAAAAAAATAGATGAATTCTCAGAGATGGTAGAAGTGGAGGATAAACTAGATAAAGACAAAGAAAAAAATATAAGAAAATAGGGGATGGTTCTGAAATAAGTAGTAAAAGGGAGAAAAGAATTGTATAGGTACAAGATGGAAAAAGAAAATTTAAAGGGATAAGTATAAAAGAAAAAAGAATGGAAATGGATGAAAAATAAAGTAAAATTATTTCTAGAAAGTTAAAAGGGGAATGCAATACTTTGAGTGCTTTCTTTAAATGTGAATAGTACTAAGAACATAATGAGAAGGCTAGATGTTTTGGAGTTGTACTATAAATGTGATGTTGATGCAATTATATTAGAAGAGATTCAATGTAATGAGTGAAGAAAGGTTACACACTAAAAAAATTATGGGGGGTGGTGAGGAAAGATATTTTGGGAAATGAACAGTGTTCTGGTATAGTGAAAAGATTAGATATACTTTTAGTAAGAATGGGAAGATTAACTATGGTTGATTTAAGTTGGTAAGAACAAGTATATAAAATTGTAGCATTATATGCTCATGTTACTTGTAAAGAAATGGAAAGCATATTTTATCTGATTCTCAGCTGTCATGATAAATATGAATATTAGAATGATAGAAGATTTTAATCAGGATTTAAGAGAGAAAAATGTAAAAAGAGAAAAAATATGTAAAAAAAAAAAGGAAATGTAAGAAAAGTGTCAAGTTATGAGCTGTGGTAAATTCTTTGGGATAAAAAAATCACGGACTTACAGGAGTAAATACAGAACAGAAATAAATACTTTTATAGTATCAGGACTAATCAAAGGAGAACAGAAAACTAATCAGGACTTTCCTAAACATCTTGTAATATGGATAGAGTGGAAAATAAAAAAATATATAAAAATAGACAAAGGAATAAGCTGCTAAACGAGAAAGCATGGAATGAAGAAGGAAACAGGTTAGTAATAGTCATGGAGGTATCGTATTGCTATGAGAGCATTTTATAAAAAATGTCTTTATGGTGGATGATTTTTACGGTAAAATATAAAAGTGGCAGTGTCATGTGAGAAAAGAAGAAAAAAAAGTGTAGTAGAGTACATAAAGCTGCATTAGAAGATTTAGAAAATGATGGGATATTTTGATTAAAAAATTGTATATAAAAATCTAGAAAAGATTAAGGAGTTGTTATTCAAGCAAAGATATTTCATGCAATGAAAAAGAGAAGTAGTATCAGCATATCTAAGTTGATTAGCAAAGGAAGATAGTGTAATGAGAGAAATAAAAATACAAAAGGAGAAACAGAACCCATGAACAAATTATGAATACTTTTTATTAGAGTATGTACAAGACATGTTTAAAGAGAAAAGAAAAAATTGAAAATAATATGGCAAGTTCAGTTTTTACATCAAGAAAAAAAACTTGAAAAGGAGATTTCTATATACGAGTTAAAAGTATTGGGACACTTGAATAGAGATTTGGCTGCAGATAGAATATGAAATGTGTAAAAAAAAAATAATGGAATGGTAAATATTTTAAAGGTTTTAAATGGAGTAAATGAAGGTTTTACGTATAAAGAATTATGTAGCAGAATACTTACATTTATTTGAAAGAAAGATGATAAAAGTCAATTAACTGGAGATTGATAGTACTAAATAATGATGACCAAGTTCTTTATGAAAATAATACAGAAAAGATTTGAAGTTAAGATGGAAAGTGTTATAGAGAACAGGAAATATAGTATAAAAGGGAAGGGATGTCAATAATTAGTAATGATAGTGAGAGAGACTGTGGATGATATTATAAATAGAAGAGAAGACGCCAAATGTATGATAGGGAATCTTGATAAGGCATTTGATAGAATTGGATGTGAAATGTTATGAGCAATAATGAAATGCATATCCACATATAATAATAGTAAAGTAAAAATTCTAAATGATTGGTTAAGTTAAGAAATAGGAGGATTGGTATACAGCAGGGATGTCCAATGATTTGTGTTTTGTTTGCATTAGTTATGAATGTGATTGTAAGAGACATAAATTGTACAATGGAGGAGGCTGATTACATAATCCCTGAAGGATTAAGAATTCCAGGTTTGTTAACTTATATGGATGATATTATAGTAATTTGCAAAGAATAAATCTTTGATAAAAGATGCAATATTTTGTTTAAATGAGTGTCAAAAAGCAATAGGTATGATTTTCTAAACGGAGAGAAAAGTAAAGGATTAGATGATGTGATTAAGATAAGGGGAATCAATTTTACAGTGAATGAAATATCTGTGTTGGGTATAACATTTGGGAATGAAAATGTAAGCAGAATCCAACTGGAAAAAAATAATATAATTAAAAGACATATAGGTTATCATTTAGGAAAATGTTATATATTTAATACATTCATTATTAACAGGAAAATAGCATATTTAGCAAATTAATTTATGTTGCCAACATTTGAAAAATAATTATTGTAGATTTTTTTTCATTTATATGGGATTCCAGATTAAATCCAGTAAAAGGGGGAGCTTTATATTAAAAAAAAGATGAAATAAGGGTCAGTTAACCCAGTGGTATATACTGTTTCACTGAATGTTTATAAAGTGTTAAAGTGGATAAATGAAAAAATAAGAGATTAATTGTAAAAATTTTTAAATGCAAGTATTGTAAGTATGACAAATTTTGGAGCATGCTAAAATGAGTAAAAGAGAAAAAGAATGTATAAATGAAATGCTATATTAAAAAAATGTGGAAAATAAAAAAAACTGATGAAATAGTAAAGGAAAGAAAACTATGGCATAATAATGTTACAATGGTGTTATGTTAAAGCATGGGAAAATCTAGCAGATGAAAAAATAAAGCTATAAAATAAGAAATGGTGTAGAAAGAAAAATGTCAAGAAATTTTGTGAGTACTGATGATAGATAAATTACCAGTGAAAGGAAACATGCCATATAAAAAGAGAAGTAAAAGAACATGTTTACATTGTGGGGAAGAGGAAACTACTGAGCATTTTTTTCTAATGTAAAAGAGTAGTGAAATTATGGGAAAAGTTAAGTAAAGAAAAATTTTAAAGATATAAAATAAGTGGGTAAGATAAATGTGGATATGATTAGATATGGATATTGTAAGAATAGATGTAAAGAATATGTTAAAAGAACAGATGAAATGTTTTATGTGATATGGGTTATATGGAATGAAAGGATAAATGAAATTAACTTCAATGGAAAAATGATTTTGGCAATAATATTGAGTAAAATCTAGTGGTGGTGGTTGATCAAACTAGTTTCACTAGGCTAGTAGCCACTTTTCAGTGGAGACCTGAGATGGTATTTATACTACTATTGGAAATTTAGCCAGGATATTGGGGAACCCATTTTCCAGAAGATCTGCCTGATTTTGTTTCAGGTACAAAGGTGGCCCAGGGAAACTAGCAGGCAGATGGAGAGAGAAGGAAATGACAAACTGGTGAGAGAAATGGAGTAGAAAGCAAATAATGAGACTGTAGAATGTATGCAGGAATCTAAGGGGATGTTTCAAATAATGTATGCAGAATTCTAAGGGGATGTTTCAAGGAAATCTGATGGCAATAGGTCATCAAATGATGGATGTATAATTACATCTCTCCAGTCATGAGAGTTGAAATTATGATGCAGAGTGATCCAGAAAAAGGAGGAGATATTTCTTGGGTGGGACATTATTGAGAAAATACAAAAGGAGGACACAGAGACAATCCTGATGAATAATGGTGAGATGGAAAAGAAAAGATATGCACAGAAAGTAAAAAAGGAAAAAGGGAGTAGCAGAAAAGAAGGCAGTAGAAAATGAAAGATGGAAGTACATGGTAACGATTCAAAGTAAATAAGACAAAGAAATGGGCAGGTATGAAGTGTGTGGCAATGAAATATACGCTTTTACACTGAAAGGAGATGAGTATTTATTTTTATTTACAAAGAGACATTTTGAGACATATTTAAGACTGGTTATTAATGGAGAACATGAAAAAAAGACTGTAACCCATAGAATCCTTTTGTGATAAAAGTGTTTTAACAGGGAAAAAAAAGAAAATTCATGTACAGTTTCAGACTACTGGCAGAAAACAAACAATTATACATATACCAAGCATGATAAATGTGGAGGGAAATATGGGTGTCAAAAACAGTTAGGACAACCAAAACCATGTTTTTTTTTTTGTAGTGTGGAAAAGGACATTTGATAAGTAACTATGACAAATGAAAATGTTATATTTGCATGGAAATGGTGCGTGATGAAAATGAGAATTGAAATTTTTTAAATGTAACAAAATTGGACATTTATAGATGGATAGCAAAAATGAAAATGATAAAGAAAGAAGAAAATGAACAAAGAGAAGACATTTTAGTAGTAGAAATTAGAAGAAATTTTACATGAGAAAAAAATAGAAAATAAAAGGACACAGAAGGTTCTGAAATAAGTGATGAATGGGATGTAAACTGGGAGGTAGTCAAAGAAAAAATAATTATTTGGTAAAAGGATAAAAGACAGAAAAAGAAAATTTAAAAGGAAATGTTATTTGATACAATTGGACATAAAATCTTCTGGGTAATAATGAAAAAATATAATATGTGAGAAAATCAGGAAATTGTATATGTCAGCATAAAGTAAGAATAAAGTGAAAATACTTCTAAATGGCTGGTTAAGCCAAGAGGAATATATGAAGAGTGGTGTAAGACAGGGACAAGGAGACATGGTGTGTAAGACAGGGACAAGGAGACATGGTGGTGGAATGAGGAAGTACAGAAGAGTATACAGGCAAATAGGTTGGCAAAGAAGAAGTGGGATTGTCAGAGAGATGAAGAAAGTAGACAGGAGTATAAGGAGATGAGGTGCATGGCAAAGAGAGAGGTGACAAAGGCTAAGGATAAGGCATATGAAGAGTTGTATGAAAGGTTGGACACTAAGGAGGGAGAAAAGGACCTGTACCGATTGGCTAGACAGAGGGACCAAGCTAGGAAAGATGTGCAGCAGGTAAAGGTGATAAAGGATAATGAGGGAAACATACTCACAAGCGAGGAGAGTGTGTTGAAGAGATGAAAAGAGTACTTTGAGGGGTTGATGAATGAAGAGAATGAGAGGGAGAGAAGGTTGGATGATGTAGGGATAGTGAATCATGAAGTACAATGGATTAGCAAGGAGGAAGTAAGGATAGCTATGAAGAGAATGAAGAATGGAAAGGCTGTTGGCCCAGATGACATACCTGTGGAAGCATGGAGGTGTTTAGGTGAAATGGCAGTGGAGTTTTTAACCAGATTGTTTAATGAAATCTTGGAAAGTGAGAGGATGCCTGAGGAATGGAGAAAGTGTTTTGGTACCGATTTTTTAAGGATAAGGGTGATGTGCAGAGCTGTAGTAGCTACAGAGGGATTAAATTGATCAGTCACAGCATGACGTTATGGGAAAGAGTAGTGGAAGCTAGGTTAAGAAGGGATGTGATGATTAGTGAACAGCAGTATGGTTTCATGCCGGGAAAGAGCACTACAGATGCAATGTTTGCTCTGACAGTGTTGATGGAGAAATACAGAGAATGTCAGAAGGAGTTGCATTGTGTTTTTGTAGACTTGGAGAAATCATATGACAGGGTGCCTAGAGAGGAGTTGTGGTATTGTATGAGGAAGTCAGGAGTGTCAGAGAAGTATGTAAGAGTGGTACAGGATATGTACGAGGGTAGTGTGACAGTGGTGAGGTCTGCGGTGGGAGTGACGGATGCGTTTAAGGTGGAGGTGGGGTTACATCAAGGATCAGCTCTGAGCCCTTTCTTATTTGCAATGGTGATGGACAGGTTGACAGGCGAGATCAGACAGGAGTCCCCATGGACTATGATGTTTGCAGATGACATTGTGATCTGTAGTGAGAGTAGGGAACAGGTGGAGGAGACCCTGGAGAGATGGAGATATGCTCTAAAGAGAAGAGGAATGAAGGTCAGCAGGACTGAGACAGAATATATGTGTGTGAATGAGAGGGAGGATAGAAGAATGGGGAGGATGCAAGGAGTAGAGGTGGTGAAGGTGGATGAGTTTAAATTCTTGGGGTCAATAGCTCAGAATAATGGTGAGTGTGGAAGAGAGGTGAAGAAGAGAGTACAGGCATGATGGAGTGGGTGGAGAAGAGTGTCAGCAGTGATTTGTGACAGACTAGTACTTGTAAGAGTGAAAGGGAAGGTCTACAAGAGGGTAGTGAGACCAGCTATGTTATATGGGTTGGAGACAGTGGCATTGACAAAAAGGCAGGAGTTTGAGCTGGATGTGGCAGAGTTAAAGATGTTAAGATTTGCACTGGGTGTGACGAGGGTGGACAGGATTAGGAATAAATATATTAGAGGGTCAGCCCAGGTTGGAAGGTTTGGAGACCAAGCCAGAGAGGCAAGATTAAGTTGGTTTGGACATGTGCTGAGAAGGGATGCAGAGTATATTGGGAAAAAAATGCTAAGGATGAAGCTACCAGGTAACGGGAAAAGAAGAAGGCCTAAGATAAGGTTTATGGATGTGGTGAGAGAGGACATGCAGGTGGTTGGTGTGACAGAGCAAGATGCAGAGGACAGGAAGAAATGGAAACAGGTGATCTCTGTGGCGACCCTTAATGGGAACAGCCAAAAGAAGATGATGATGGTGGTGTAAGACAGGGATGTCCAATGAGTCATATACTCTTTGCATTGGTTATGAATGTCATAGTATGTGAAATAAATTACAAAATGAAGGAGGCAGGGTATATAGCACCTGAAGGTTTAAGAATTCCAGTTCTGTTTATATGTGCAGAATAATAATTGCATAAAAACAAAATTTGGATAAAAGACGTAATAATTTGTGGAAATGGGTGTCTAGAGGTGATATGAATCACTTTAAATAAAGAAAAAAAGTAAAAGTTTAGCTGATGTAGTAAAGATAGGGGATATATATTTTACAATGAATAAAATTTCTGTGTTAGGTATACAATTTGGGAATAAAGATGTAGGTAGAATTCAATAAATAAAGAGGAAGGAGGTTGAGACTTAATTATCCGAGATATATATGCTTCTTCATTAACTTTTTTACACAGTGTTAGTGGATAAATGAAAAAGATGAGAGATTAGTAATAAAATTGTAGAAATATAAGTTTGAAAATTTTCGTTTATGGTAAAAAAGAATAAAAGAAAGAGTGTCTAAATGAAGAAATAGAATTTTACCAAAAAAAAAATATTTTTGTGGAAAATAAAAATTGATGATATGGGAAGAGATAGAAAAGTATGTTGTAAGAATGTAATGGTAAAGCATTACTAAGTAAAACTATGGGAAAATCTAAATGATGAAAGAATTAAAGCTATAAAAATAAGAATCAAATGTTATAATCCGAAAGTAGAATGTCAATTTTTTTTTGTGGAGACTGGTAATAGATAAATTGACAGTAAAAGGAAATAGGCCATATATAAAAATGATAGAATATGTTTACATTGTCAAGAAGAAGAAACTATGGAATGTGTCTTTGAAATGTAAAAGAATAAAAAAGTTATGGGGAAAAGTGTAAAGAAAATTTATTTGAAGGTATAACAGAAGTGGATAAAATAAACATGAATATGATTAAATATGGATATTATAAAAACAGAAGAGAAACAGATGTAAAGAAATGATAAATAGATAAAACATTTTATGTTATATGGAATGAAAGAATAAATGAAATCATGTTTAATAGTAAATAGATTTTAGCAACAATATTAAATAAAATCAGAGGGTTATGGAAAAAAGAATGGGGGTCTAATGGGGATGAAAATTTAGTATGATTGTAAAGGAAATCAATCTGTGTAAACAGATTTGTATATCTATATATTTTTATATTTGTAAATATGTACGTAAGGGTTATTTTTGTATATAAGGGACCCCTACTGTTTTTGAAAGATGGTGATAGATGTTTTAGATCCACACATTCTACTATCAACTCGGACAGATTTATGCTGCCCGAAGTGTCCGTTATAATATTAACAAAATTCTGATTCTGGCCACAGTGAAGAGATGTGGACATAAGTATCACTGGGTATGTAGAATAAAGATGACAGCCACTTAAATATCATGTATAAAGGATTGTAGTACCTCTAGTCCTTTTTAAGCCATGGATGCTCATTACAGAATAGGCATTCCATTTTTAATGTAACATATTTCACCATTTCTTAACTTTAATTAAAAACAAGTTTAAAACATGCATTGTTTACCACAGTGTGAGGCACTTCTTGGTTATGCATTATTGCATACTGTATTTACATGATGTTTATCTAGGTGCAGGAGGGAAGAGAACTAGTTCAGAAGCATAGCAGCACTCATACTGTGTCTCTCTGATATGATGAGAAGTGAATAATAAAACAAATTTTATTTACTCCAAATAAGTTGTCATTTCTTTATATTATGGTGGTCAGTGGTCTTAGTCAACTAAATATAGCCACCATTATTAGCTGCATATTTTATTAAGACTACTTTGTGTCTTTTTTTTACACTCATCATATTGATTACTTTATAGAATGTAGGGGGGGGGGGCACCCTTACCTCAAGTTCACTCTGCTCGAGAGAGTATTACAGTTGTAAATAAGCAAATCTCGAGCCAAATATTAAAAAGAAAACTTGGTAATGCTTAGGCATTTTTCACTATTCTTTCCTAAGTAGCACACAGATAATGATGCCACTAGAATGCCTGTGAACAATTCTTAAAAATGCACATAAGGACAACAATATCATGGGCAATATAAGGTCATTTTGAAACTTTTTTTTTGTTTTTTCTGCATTTTACATTAGTTTACACATCCCATATGTTACATATTACCTTGCAGTAGTTGTTACCATACATAGAGGAGAAATGGGGTTAAGAGATTAACTGCTTTGAAACTGAGCTACCATTTACTGTTTTTATCAGAAGTGCAGCAACTTTATAAAAGTGGAAGACAAGCTACTACGGATATTAGAAAACTACATTAAGACATTTTCCATTTCATATTTTACTGAGCATTGTCATATTATAAATGTTTACTTATCTCTCTGTGTCATAGATTCTGCAGTGCTGTTAATAATTGCTGCAGGAAACCCAAGTGACACATCTTTATGTACATCAATATGTATGAGTTGTATGAGTATGTATAAGCTGACAAGTAAGTTATCTTAACAGGGAAAATACTTCAAAAGATACACATTAGACAAGTTCTTCCTTAGAAGAGCAGCACAGTCATTTCATGCAAAAATGATGAAAAACATCAAAATATCTGTATTCTGCTATTTTCAAAGCAGCATCAATCACATCTGAAGACATTTTTTTGCCATTTAACTGAAATAAATTCATTTCATGTTTACTTCTCAGCTTAGTGGCCTTGAACAATCTTTTGGCTATGTAGACCAAACGGAAATTGAACATCCATTTGTATTTATTCATCTTTTCATGTGTTCAAGGCAAGATGGACTGGTAGTACCAAAATATATTAATTAAGTTTCTTAAAATAGACTTTAATAAAGTATAGCTATTCATTTCAGAACACAGACCTATGATTTTCTCCTCAACCTTTACATTTAGAGACGAGTGATGGCAATTTGTACAGGATTACTAATAATCTGCTATTATTGAGGAATATCAGAGAGTTTGACAAGCTGTCAGATGCAGATATCAAAGTAAAATCGTTGAAGGCTTTAAAATGCAGTTACGAGAAATTGACCACTGAGGATTCTTACATAAATAATGATAGAAAATTTAAGTAAAACTATCAAAAGATTCTTAAAAAAAATTAAAATAAGAGTAAAGGAGAATGGTTAATGTCAAGAGATGAAATCAAGTATAGAGCAAATAAAAAGCAAAAACAAAAATGGACTGTTTGTATCTCCCAAGTGCCACTAGTTAATGAGAAAAGAATGAGGAAAAAGTGAAAACTGGCAGCTGAGTAAACAAGGTATAAATGCTAAGCCAACATTTTTATTTAGCAAACTGTACGGAAAATGGTGCATCTGTGTAAATAAACAGAAAAAAATGACATGTATTCACTTTGCCATTTAAAAATAAATAAAATCTTTGCTCATTCACATGAAATCTTTCAGCCACTAAGACTGCATGTTATAAAACAATTGCACAAAATTAAGATTGCAAAGGAGCAGCTAGTAGTGTGACTAGCACTTGCTCTAAAACCTGCTGGGAAGCACTAGGAAGCCTTAAACTGATACAAGCACTCAATTCTCCTTGTTAATAAGGAGAAATTAATCGTAGGCACTAAGCCTGTAATTGCAAAGTACCTTGCCAAGGTAAGGGAAAACAGCTCTTGTACTTTACAAAAGAAACACCGAACCAGGCATGTCCAAGGGTCAGCTTCCGGTGATTTCTCCTGTCCATCTGGTGAATCTGGGCATACTGGGGCAATGCAGCAATTGCCTCATGTACACAGACAACCCTCTCCTCCTACCATCCAAAACTACAACCTGCGAGAGATGCACTTACATAGCCAAACTGAAAGCAAAGCTCTCTCCAGCCAAGATTGTGCTAGACAGTCAAGAGGAGAAGGTTAACACCTGCACTAAACCTCAAGCAACACATAGCCCTTCAAAACTCACACCACCAACACCCACACATAGTAACACTAAACCCACTTATGCGGAGGCCCTTAACATTAACCTGCCCAACCAACAAGGACCTCTGAAGCAGAAATGCAAACTAACACCAATCACAACCAAAGTGACACACAGCTCAAAACACCAGTGTACCATCAAACAACAGCCCCTAAGGCAAGACAATGTACCCAACACTTTAGTCATAGGTGACTCTATAGTCAGGCATGCTGACTTCCCACTCACCAGACTGAACAAGGAGAAAATTACTGTCAGCTGCCTGTCGGGTGCCAGGATCTGCCACATAATGCATGCATTCAAGTCACTCCACAACAAGTACAAATGCGACTCTTGTCATTGTCCATGTTGGAGTGAATGACTTGAGATGTACCTCCCTGGACTACATGAAAAGAGACATGGAAGAGCTTTCGGATCATGTGGCCCAAGCAGGTATGACCCTAGCCCTGAGCAGTATCCTTACTTTGCTCAGAATTATACCACGGTATATGGACAAAATGATTGACTTCAACAATTGGCTACATTTCTGGTGTCATTCAAAAGGGTCCAGTATCTGCCTGCCTGGAACAACATGATCAACAAATCACGATGCTTTGCCAGAGATGGTCTGCACCTGTCACCCCCTGGGATTCAGGTTACTGGCTAAGGCTCTTGCCACCCCTATAGTGCCTTTTTTAGGGAAGGCTCAAAGGACAAAAGCACCACCGTAACAGATATAAGCATGCAAAATCTCAAGGTAATGCTACTCAATGCTAGAAGTCTAAACCTCAAAATGCACAATCTTGAGACACTCCTAAAAATGGAGAACATCAATATCTGTGCAGTAACTGAGACCTGGTTCAAGGCTCCAGACAGTACCCCTGCAATACCAGGCTACTACTTTTACCACACCTTTTGGCCACCAAACCAGGACCGAAGCACTAAAGGCGAAGGAGTGTCCATATTCATTAAGGATATTTGCACCTCCATGCTAGTTGCCCAACACAATGCATACAGGTGCAACTAACACAAGGTAAGACTGCAATTCAAAATTTTGCTTGCTACAGATCCCCTACCATGCTCCAAGATTCTCACTACACCTTTCTAAACATACTAGATAGTATTAAGATACAACCAAATGCCCTAATACTGGGTGATTTCAACTACCCTGCCATTAATTGGGAAAACTACTCTGGTACCAACACCTTTGTCCAACGGTTCATGGAATTCATAAATTACAAAGCCCTAGACTAACTAATTCATAGTCATACCAGGGGCTCAAATATCCTAGACCTGGTCATTACTAACATGGGAGATTGATGCTCCATACCAGTGGTCACCCTCTCATTGGTCAGGTCTGACCATAAGCTAATCACCCTTGATGTCCACATCTCACCCCCACCCCCCATTAGGGAAACCTCCATAAACAACTTCTCCAAAGCCAACTTCATGCTACTCAAGTCAGAAATGACAAACTTCATGACACCAATGCAGACAGGAAATGAAAGTTCGACCGCTGAATCCTACACTAAGGTACTATACGAGCACATCCACTCATGCATGAATCATGCCATTCCAAACTGAACCAAGATGGTCTCCTCCAAAAAAAGGAACCCAATCTGCTGGTCCCCTGCCATAAACGAACTATACAACAGAAGGAAGAAACTGTTGCAGAAAAGAGGAAAATCCCAGGATGCAAAAAGCTCCCTTACCAGCCTCAGTAAGAAGCTGAGATCCCTCATAAAATCCTCCAAAGCTGGTTACGAAAATAAAATTGCCAAAGATTCCAAGGACACCCACAAGGCATTCTATAGTTATGTCATGAATCTAAATGACAATGCTCAGACCTGCTCTGAGCTACAACAGAATGGCATTAAATATACTGATCACAAGGATATTGCCAATATCCTGGCAGATCAATTCAGTGCTAACTTCACCACCCTCTCACCACCTAAAAGGCACATCTCAATACCAACATTTTGCCAAATTCCAGTACTCATGGCCACACAAGTAAAAAACACACTCTCCAAAGCTAAGAGTACAGCATCCAGGGGACCAGATGACATCCCGGGCTGTACTATATGAACTACAAAATGAACTGGCACCTCACCTAAGTGTCATGTTTAAACATAGCCTCACCTCAGGCTTCATGCCCAATGAGTGGCACACAGCTACAGTTATCCCACTCCACAAGGGAGGATCCACCTTGGATCCCGGGAACTATCGTCCCATCAGTCTGATGAGCCTGATCTGCAAAGCCATGGAACGTGTTATCATGGAACTTATAAACAAAGACATTGGCAACCTTCAAACACTGGACCCCACCCAGTTTGGTTTTGTAAATGGCCGATCTTGTCTCCTCAACCTGATTGACTTCTTTGAATCAGTCTCCAGAGCTGTGAACGAGGGTAAGGTGGTCCACACAGCCTATCTGGGCTTCGCTAAGGCCTTCGATACCATTCCCCACTCTAGAATCATAGCTAAACTTACCAAGCTGGGCTTTAATACCTATGTCACATGATGGGTTGCCAACTGGCTTACTAACAGAATCCACACTGTAAAAGTAGCCGACTCAAAATCCAGCTCTAGACAAGTGACAAGCGGAGTACCTCAGGGTTCAGTCCTGGGACTGCTCTTGTTTGGTATCTACTTCTCTGAAGTGCAGGCCAGCAGTAAGGGAATCTGGCTAACAAAGTTCGCAGATGACTGCAAATTGGGAGCCATTATTGAATCCCCAAATTATGTGCATATTCTACTAAAGGGCCTTACAGAAACAGATGCTTGGTGCCAGAGCAATGGGATCAGGCTCAATGCCAAGAAATGCATAGATGTTCTTCGTTCCCCATTGCTGCAGTCCTTACTATTGGGTATAGTCCGCATCCAGTCGGCCCGAATACCAGAGTATAAGGCTGACGTCGGTCAGGGCGCATTAGACTGACGACAGTACGTCAGGGTACTAATGCGCATGACCGACGTCATATCCTCAGTCTTTTTTGCCGCATGGTCCGATGCAGAAGCAGTTTTGCGAGTGCAGGTTGGCGTTCTGAAATATTTCCGAAACCGGAGTTTCAGACCGAAACAGAGTTGGCTAAGTACCCGTTGGGAACATTTTGGTTTTTTCTTGCCTCAGTATTTTACCGGATGTCAGAAAAAGTGAATAACTGTATTTCTTGTGGGAAACAGATACCTCATAGGGATTACCATACCTTGTGTATACCTTGTTTAGGGCCTGAGCACGACGTTGTTGGTTGCCGCTCTTGTGCTAGGTTTAACAAACGCACTATTAAGAGGAGGTTAGACTGTGCCAGGTTAGTGTTTGGGAAGCGTTGTAATTATAAAATGCCGCCGGATGCTCCGACGCCGCTTCCAAGAAGCGCAAGGACAAAACAGCGAAGCCTAGGGTTGATGAACCGCAGTCCCGGACGCCGGTTCTTTAGAAGGCTCAGTGGAGCCAGAGGTTTTGCCAGGAGTTTCCATGGAGTCCCAGGCAGAAACTTTACTGTTACAGGATGTGCCTTCTCAGGAGGTAGGCCAGGCTGAGGGGGCTTCTCAGGTGACTGTTCTTCCCTCTCTTCCCAAGGTAGTTAGAGCCTCTCCTTCTGTTGCCAAAACTTCTTTGAGAGGTAGGCCTACTTCAGCTTCAGTGGGGGCTTCTCCTAGCATTTCGGGTTCTGTACCTAAGAAACATATGCTTAAAATGGCAGAAGATTTGATTACTATGATTAGAGGTTCTATGCCCCGCCTGATAAGAGGCCTAGGGTGGAACCGAGTTTGATAGTTTTGAACAGTGTTCAGAGGCTTCAGAGTCTTCTGGAAGACTTGCAGGAGTATCCTACTTATTCTGATTCTGATGTGGATGATTCCACTCCTACAGCTTCTCCTCCTGAGGATTTCTCATTTTCAGAGACTCTACATTCCATGAGGGAGCACTTTAAATGGGAAGGCCAGGATTACTCTGATTCCAGGAAAAGGCTTAGGGAATTCTTGTTTTTACCCCAGCATAGGCCCTTAGCTATTCCTCCTGTGTTGAATGTGGTGGAAGATGTTTTTGCAGAGGCTTCCCTGAACCCTGACTCTTTGCCTCCTGCTCCTGTTAAGCCTGATAGGTATTATAGGGTGCCCGAAGCTCATAAGTATTTGTTTAAGAGTCCTAGGGCGGACCCAGAAACTATTTCTCAAGGGCCTAAAGGTGTCAAAGCTTCTGTGATTAAAAATCCTGTTCCCGCTGATAAAGAGGCAAGGGCTTTGGATAGGTGGGGAAAGAAAGTGTATACTTCTTCCACTCTAGCCATGAGAGCATTGAATTGTCAGTTTCACATGCTAAAATATCAGAATTATCTCCTTTCACAATTGAAATCTAAGGTGGATGCTTTGGCGGAAGGTATTGAGTGTAAAGAGTTGCTGGATTTGGTTCATGTGTCTGAACAAGTGGGTAAGCATTCTTTGCAATGTGGTTTTGATGCTGTACAGGCCTCCTCGAGGGTGGCTGCTACTAGTTCTGTTCTTCGCAGGCATGCCTGGTTGAAGGATCAGAATTTAGCTGAGCATGTTAAGACAAGGATTTTGGATGCTCCTTTACAGTCTGATGTGTTGTTTGGATCGCCTGTGGAAGCAGTTTTAAAGAAAATGGAGGACAAAGCTAAGTCTATGCAGACTGTTAAAGATTTTTTGCAGGTGCAGCCACCGAAGTTTAGTAGAAATTGGCCTGCTAAGGGGTGGACATATCCTGCTTATGATTCCCAGTCTAGGAGGTCTAGACGTGGTAGGGGCAGGGCCCAAGGTTCTTTTAGGCCTAGAACAGGAGTTCACCTGCTCAGACTTCTGGTGAGGGCAGGGGTCAGTCCTTTCGTAAACAGACCCAATGACCTGTCTTTTCAGCTGCCAGTAGATTCCCGTCTGGCAGCTCCTTTGGGAGGAAGACTGTCTCTTTTCAAAGAAAATTGGGATTTAATTACTCAAGACAAATGGGTGTTGGATATCATTCACCACGGTTACAGATTTTATTTCCATACAATGCCCCCTTTCAAAGGCATGCCAGACGTTCCTCCTCCACAAAGAAAAGAGGCTCACAAGCAAGTTTCTCAGTTACTACAGATAGGGGCCATTCAGCCAGTCCCTGTATCAGAAAGGGGCCTAGGATTTTATTCTCGCCTGTTCCTAGTACCAAAGAAGGGGAACACGTGGAGACCAATTTTGGATTTATCTCTCCTCAACACTTTTCTGGACATTCCCAAGTTCAAGATGTTGACGTTACAACAGCTTTTACCTCTGCTGGGCAAAGATCACTGGATGGTAACTTTAGATCTCAAGGAAGCTTACCTTCATGTGCCTATAAGGCTAAGTTGCAGGAAGTATCTGCGGTTTCGAGCTGGAAATTCTCATTATCAGTTCTCTGCATTGCCCTTTGGCTTATCTACTGCGCCCAGAGTATTCACAAAGGTTCTGGCTCCAGTGATAGCTTACTTCAGGCTTCAAGGAATTCAAATCTATCCTTACTTGGACGACTGCCTGATTCTGGCTCAAGAAAAGGAAGACCTTCTACAGCATCTGGAACATGTCATAGCAGTGCTAAGATGCCTAGGGTATTCTGTGAACGAAATAAAGTCCAGTCTAGTACCCTCTCAAGACATGTGCTTTCTGGGTGTGAGACTGAATACAGCAGCCCAGATGGCCTTTTAACCCCGGACAAACAAAAGAGTCTATCACTTTACTTCCATCAACTATCTCATCAGTCCGTGCTGACTGCAAGGACAGTCCTTCAAGCATTAGGGTTCATGGCATCTTGTATTCTGGTGCTTCCCAATGCCAAACTGCATATGAGGAAGCTACAATGGTATCTCAAAATGTATGGACACAGCACTGCCAGGATTTGGACACTGTCATTCAAATAATACCTTGCCTTCCAAAAGAATTTCTGTGGTGGGCTCAGGAATGTCACCTAAACAAGGGACTCTCTGTGACCCGGCCAGAGGCGAGTCAGATTTTAACGACAGATGCCTCGGACATTGCTTGGGGAGCTCATCTAAATGGAAAGTGGATACAAGACAAGTGGCCTGCCAGACTACAGCATCTACATATCAACATGAAGGAGATGTTAGCAGTCCAGTTTGCATTAATGGCTTTCAAGGAGTTACTTCTTCCAGGGCAGGTGTTGATTCTAACAGACAACACAACTGTCATGTGGTACATCAACAAGCAAGGGGGAACACATTCTTATCCTCTATGCAGGCAAGCAATGATTTTATGGGAGACTGCGCTAAGCTTGCAACTAACTCTTCAGGCAAGGTTTCTGCCGGGTGCACAGAACTCCTTAGCAGATGTGTTAAGCAGACAAATCATGGATCCCCACGAGTGGAAACTGGATCTTCATGTATTTCAAAAATTGACAGTGTCATGGGGAACTCCAGACATAGATCTGTTCGCTTCTCCACTAAACCACCAGCTGCCACAGTATTGCACAAAGGGGTTTCATCACACAGCTTGTTAAGTGGATGCTCTGTCTTTCAGTTGGAAAAACCTTCATGTGTATGCCTTTCCTCCTCTGCCTCTTCTTCCAAAGGTACTATTAAAGGTCAGACAAGACAGGCCAAGGATGATTTTGATAGCTCCAGATTGGCCTCGGCAACACTGGTACCCACTACTACGGAGTCTGGTAAGGAAGCCTCCATGGCCTTTACCTCTGATTCCTCATCTGTTATCTCAGAAGGATGGTCATCTGCTCAATGTCAAGCTTCACTCTCTTCATCTAACAGCCTGGCATCTTCTGTGTTGAAACACAGCAGGTCTCAACTTCCTCAACAAGTTTTAAATGTGATTATGGAAGCTAGAAGACCTAGTACAAGGAAAGTGTACGCAGAAAAATGGAAGAGATTTTTATTTTGGAGTACAGCAAAGAATTTGCAGGTTTCTGAGCCTAATTTGAGTGTGGCTCTTCAATACCTTACTGAGTTATTGGACAAAGGTTTGTCCTTCTCTTCCATTAAGATTCATGCTGCAGCAATTTCAGCTCACTATGATTGTGACCCACCATTGTTTTCGCATCCTTTGTTCAAGCAGTTTCTTAGAGGGGCAAAGAATATAAGACCCCCACGTAGAGCTCCTACTCCTGCTTGGGATCTCAATTTTGTGTTGGAAAACTTACTCTACAACCTTTTGAGCCTGCGGCTACTGCTGAATTGAAATACTTGTCATGGAAGACTGCTTTTCTGTTGGCTATTACTTCTGCAAGAAGGGTGTCTGAGTTGCAGGCCCTTATGGCAGTAGAGCCATTTTGATTTTCCATAAGGATAGGGTATCATTACGCACTAATCCTTCCTTTATGCCTAAGGTGGTTTCTAGTGTGGCTTTAAACCAAACTATTCATTTGCCTACTTTTTATGCAGACCCCCAAAATAAAGGGGAAAAGATTTTGCACACTTTAGATGTACACAGGCAATTGCGTTATTATTTAAGCAGGACTAAGGATTTTAGGCAGTCTCAGCAGTTGTTTGTTTCTTTTGCTTTGAATTCACAGGGCAAGCCTGTGTCAAAACAAACTATTTCTAGGTGGATTGGCTTTGCATTGCATTTTGTTATTCCCATCATGGCAAGGAGATTCCAGCTGGGATTAGGCCTCATTCCACTAGGGCTACTGCCACTTCAACAGCATTTCTAAGGGGGGTGGCAACTAAGGATATTTTGGAAGCAGCTACTTGGAGTTCAGTGCATACTTTCTCTAAGCATTATCACCTTCCTATCTACTCTAAGTCTAGGGCTGGTTTTGCCACAGCTGTTTTGCAAGGCATGTTGTCAGCTCCTGCTTCTTTATGATTTGCCAGCCTCCCTTACCTCTGCTTTGGGATTCTACCCAATAGTAAGGACTGCAGCAATGGGGAACGAAGAACATAGTACAGTTTTGTACCTACCATAAATGTAGATGTTCGAGGATCCCATTGCTGCAGTCCAATTTACCCTCCCTCCTTCCCTCTGTGTTTAGGGGTGGTTGTGTAGGTGAGGTTACATGCTTATATTTTTGTATATATTCTTGTATATATTGTACATATTTTTGGTGCAGGTATTTTGGGCCTTGTCTTTTTAGGGTCTTCTGACATCTGGGGCAAGAAAAGACTGAGGATATGACGTCGGTCATGCGCATTAGTACCCTGACGTACTGACGTCAGTCTAATGCGCCCTGACCGACGTCAGCCTTATACTCTGGTATTCGGGCCGACTGGATGCGGACTATACCCAATAGTAAGGACTGCAGCAATGGGATCCTCGAACATCTACATTTATGGTAGGTACAAAACTGTACTTTATCCCCTTTGGGAAAAAACATGTACCCATGAATTACCACATAGGTAGGAGAACACTAAACACCGAACGTGTGATAAGGGACTTAAGGGACACAGGTGGACAGTGGTCTCACATTCGATAACCACATAGTCACAAGTCAGGAAATCCTTCTATGTGGCACACCTAATCACTAAGGGCTTTTCATCCAGGAAAAAAAAGGAGGTCATTGTCCCATTGTACTCATCCTTCATTAGACTCATTATAGAGTACAACACCCCATTTGGTATGTACCTCACAAGACATCTGCAACAACTGGAAAGGCCACAAAAATACCTCACTAAACGAATCACAGGCTTAAAGCAGATGCCCTATGCTGAACATCTAAAAACCCTACAGCTATACTCTGTACCATATCGCCTACTCAGAGGTGATCTCTGCTGAACATACAAGGCCATGTCAAACCCAGTGCTGTTGGACATGCTACACTTAAAGAAATCCCAATCCCTCAAAGCTACACACTCCAGGGATCTAAACCTGGTCATCACAATGTACAAAACATGCTGGAAGGATAGGTTCCTGACCAAGAGACTCCCCATACTCCAGAACAGACTGCCCATACATGTCAAGCCGAGCTCCTGTTTGACCCTCTTCAAAAGGAACCTTGACAATTGGATGGGAGATGGGAAATTCATGCCGGGGATCACGTCAGTCACCCTGCTAGACAGGGGACCAGGGAAGTAAATATCCTGGGAAGAAATAGCCAGGGAATTGTTATGGCTAGGCTTGTATAGGCCCTAGGGCTGATAGCCTAGTACCAACCTATGAACCTATAAGAATATATTAAGCAGTACTCGAGGACTATTGACAAAGAATGAGACCGTGTTATCACCATGTATTTCATGTCAGACGCTAAAACTTAGGAGATCCATTCTCAACATTTTTGATTTATGAATGGATTCTCCTTGATGGGGCCTTGTCAGGGAATCTTTCACAGATAGTCAGAATCTAACACTTTCATTTTCTACAAGAGCCTACATGCAGGGATGACCATCCTCCTGCATCAATGTGTGCAGCATGATGTAACATGTGAACTACATACGAACATGTGAACCACAGCCGTTTACTTTAGCACATGCTGTGAGTGAGCTCTTTCCATAAAACAAGAAATAATGCATTATTAAACAAGTGATACAAGTATACAAACCTACTCAGCCTGTGGTAAATTCAAACTGCAGCAACTGGCAGAATGCCATTCATCTGCAAAGGGATGGAAGGATATTATATCTGACCCACCAAAGGTCATAAATCAGCTGACATATTAAGAGTGCATGTATCATATCTAATATCCCAGAGCCTGCTTAATGGGTCCTGGATTGGGATAAATACAAGCAGTATCAACAGAGTGCAATGAGACATTTGATGACATAAGCACTGAGCTGAAAATCATGAATCCTGAACAGCTGACCCCCCAAATCTATGTGGATATTATCAGAATAATCTTTGGTGAAAATCCCCTCCAAGGACCAAGCTGCTGTGTTACAAATTTCTGCAACTGAGAAATTCTTTTAGGAGCCACTGATGGCAAGCACACCTTTAGCGGAGTAAACTTTGACCATAGTTCCACTGGCTGGATAGTTGGCTGGTTGCACAACCCCAATTGCTTGACTTTCAGCAGCAATAGAATTGAACAACTTGTCTACTTGTCTGTGTTTCAAAACTCAGATTCCCACTTGAGGTAATATGTGAGCTGCCAATGCACATTCAGTGTGTAATTGGGCGGCTTCTCTTTATTCCTCTCACTGCATTGTTACTCCACCTGCCAGACCCAACAAGGCTGTGTTCTTGTAGACACTAAGGACACATCTTATCTTAGTGCAGATGTTTTGTGGTGCTGAGGTACACAATGTAATGAGAATCCTACATCCCTTTTGGGATCACAAGGAGAGAGAAGAGAGAGAGAGAGAGAGCACAACCACCTCCCACCTTTCAATTCTAAAACAGCCATAAAATCTGACTCTGTTTTGGACTTTTTTCTCATTTATTCCTATTTTCAAAAGAGATGGATGATTTTCATTCTGTTCTGGATCTCAATACAACCACACATCAGGGCATGGTGTTCAGACCCTGAAGTGTGAGCCCTCATATAAGATGATTAGATGGATGCTTTTCAGCAGGGGTCTCCTGGCCTATGTGGGCTTTGTGTCTTGTTGAAGGGGTATAGTCTTCAAGTAACACAAATCCATGAGCAGATGATTTTTAGAGGCCAGTTTCTGAGATCAGACTGGTTTCCAAATAGCTTTCTGCTCCTGGATGTATCTCCACTCTGCCTAGACAGTAGCCTAAATTGCAACTGTAAGAGCAGGAGACTCCACGTTTGGCTTCCTAAAAAATGTAAGATGCTTTTGGAAGAGGAGGTAGGGGGTTTCCAGTTCTAAGCTGCTCCTCCTAATCCTGAGGATACCCCCAAATGAAAGGATATTTGTGGAGTTATCATCCTTGCCAATCTTTGAGACAGTGGCTTTGACATACTCTTGAGTTCTCATAGGACCCAGAAAAACAAAGTACCATGCCCCAAACAACCTTGGGTATGAGCTTATGCAGGGTTGAGTATGTGAAACACTGACATGGGATGTCAATGGAGAAGGAACTAACACTGAGAGGGTTTCAGACAAAACTCATCACTGGTGCATTCCTACATCCAATACTCAAGTTCACATCAGATAGCAAATGTTTGCTCCATGTTAAGGCCCTGAGTTAGGAACCCTGGCATAGGGTGAGCAGATGGGCACTCCTCATAAGGGTCTGCCGGTCCGAGCTGGCATGGATGCCATTATCAGAAGGAGAGAATCCATTTTTAAATGCTACAGATCCACAGCTGCGTGAACCTGAAAATCATTGTTCAGGATCAAGATGATCAACCACTGACTTCAGATGATCATGCAAAGGTCGAAAAATGCAAGAACCTCAGAGTGCACCCCCACACTGGGAGATGGTGCACCTCATCTGATCCTAGCACTGACTACAGCTTGAACTCTCACTGGCTGAGGGTGAGCTTACACAGCGTGCAAATGCCATGTGTCCAGATGGATGTCAAAGTTAAAGTAAGGAAGTTGATCCCTGGATCTACTTTTGAAGTGTTTGTCCATGTAGCAGTATTCGTATTTATGTCTGCAGCTGTGAGGTGGTCCCTTTTGCTGGCATATGCATAAAGAGTTGTTATTTGCTGCCGTTTTTATTGTGCTTTCCTTCAACAGTATTGAGTGGTGAAGCTGGACTTCTGACACTTGACATATGACAGTGTTGCACCTTGGACAAAGTGCTTGCAGGAATGGTGTGGGTCCTGTTGGTAATTCAATGGCTGAGGAGGCACATGTTGTAATATTTAGGTACTGCAATCAGAACTGATGACAGCAAGGATTTATACCTTTTCTGTCAGAAAATCAGGGACTAACTGGATTGGCCCTGGGAAAATGTAAACATGCATTTGGTGCATACCTCTCAATATCTTCGTGTAAGAAATCTGGACAAAGTCAAAAACATTAGGAGAAAAAGGTCTAAAATCAGGGGCAGATTTTAATTTTTGTTCTTACAAACTTAGAAAGTTGCTAGAATAATAGGTTTTGTGTTGACATGTATTTTCTCAAGAATATGAAGTTTGAAACTCAAATGCTTGTCATTATTTAGTGACTTCAATCCTCAATTTGCTAGAAGAGTGAACATTTTATGAGGGACAGACTAAAAATATATGGCAAAAGTCTATACATTCTGTGAAAATTTGGACACTGGAAGGTATGTTTTGGTGTGTTACACCGTGGTCTGTTCCTAACATGAAATTCTACAGGAAAAAATGGCAAATTCTGACCGATGAAGAAATGTCCAGCCTAGAACTCGTCAAATACAATGAAAAACTGGGGAGGAAAAATGGGAAGAGAAAAGGAAATTAAAAAAAAATACCTTTCACTTATTAATTATCTTAAAAATTTTACTTGTGCGAAGATCGCTATTTTGCCTTTTATAAATTTGAGAAAAATCAAGTCTCATTTATTTCAAAGGACATAGTCTCACTCATGAGTTTACTAAGTGATATTTTACTATACGCGTAGGTGTGAAGTGTGGCAGTTAATGTAACTTTATTTCAGGGAAAAATGCATTGTGGTTCTTAAACAGTATAGAAGCTAGTCTTCAATATTGCTGGTAGCTGCCTGTCTGGAGATTTCTATCAGCTTTAAACAGATTACATCGTCAGCCAGTAATATCTTGTCAGCCTTGGCAAATGCGCGGAGCATCAGCATGGACTGGGCTTGCTTTGTATGTCCAGCCTTGCAGAGAGAGATGTTATTTATTCTATTCAACTAAACATGAAAGTGTTTAAACTGGACTGATGCCCACAAGACATTCTTCCGTTCCTACTGCTGATAGACTAAGTATGTGAATAATGTTACTTATTCTGCCATCTGGTGGAAGGAATTTAATAATGATAGAATTATTTGGTTTCTGGAATACTAAGCAAATGAAATGCAACTGGCATTACAAATACTGATACCTAGGCTTTTATGTACATTTTAGCAGTGCACTACATTATTCTAGAACAAGGATAGCATTTCTGGCTATATAGAAACCATTTCCCTACTTAAAGTGCCCACTGATGCACAATACCCCTCACATTCTTTTCAAAGCCTTATCTTTCTGTATTTAGAGGAAAGCAGGGCACTTAAATATATGGTGACAAATGTAAATAGGGTGTTAGAGGCAGATCAGTAAAAATAAATTAATGTTAATTGGCTTTGTAGTGCAGAAGGATGTCCTTACTTCATTCCCACTGTCCTACATATAAATAACGGTCAAAGAAGTTGTCGATTTGACTGAGGAGGGGTAGCACTGATGGCTAGCAACATCCTGTGTGGAGGGTAGGGGGCTAAATTGCTATAACATGAGTGATACCTGTCAAACTGCTAGGCACCAGTATCAAGTACAAAAGGATAAGCAGGTGCAGCTTTACCTGCTAAGTGTACAACACTATAACTGAGGCAGCAGGTGTTTTAAAGCATGGTCTCACACTGGGCTCTAAAGTGCTTGCTTTGTACCGTGCTTGCTGGCTGCCAGAGGAATAGGGAAGGAAGGATTAACTCTGAAATATCCAGACTGAATGGATGATGAATAATCGTGTTCTCTGCTCTGACGTAATACTGCTGAGGAAGGAAAGGGACATTCAGGGACCCATTAAACTGTCTGGCCTAGTAAAGAAGATGGTTGTTAGCTTGCTACCTGGTTAAGTGGGCTGGTTCAAATTAGAGACATTTTCTGCTGAGATTTAGGCATATGAGAAGGTACATTTTTCAGTGATTAACACAGAGCATAAGTGATACAACATGCATTTTGACAGAGAGAGAGAGATTGGCCATAGGTGAGAGTATGCATGCAAGTGTGTGGTGTGGAAGAACTACCACAGCAGGGCTCATCACCTGGCAGTGTAAACCTTGGCTGTAGATTATTGTCACTGGTGAAGTGACATGCTGGTCCCATGTGCAAAGAATGGGAAAAAAGGAGATGTGGATGAATGGATGCATGCATACTAAAAGAATCACACAGAGTAAACAACTGATGCAAACAGTGAAATTGTAGCAACACCAAGTGCAGTAATTGCATAGTAAGAAACAACTGTGTTAAATAATAAGTGCTCTTTTACATATAATGAAATAGTGTGGTATTCAGATAATGAAACTGGGTTGCATTTACATAGTGACTGAATGCAGTATTGAATAATGAAATATGTCACATTACACAATGAAACAACACAATACTTGCATACAAAGTCAGCAAACAATTTACATAGTAGTGCAGTGCAGTAGTCAACTGCAGATGCAGCATGGTAGTCACATAATGTAACTGTCCTGTAATTACACAAACAATGTAACTGCATAGTAGAATGGAGCAACATTAAAGCACACGAGACTATAGAATTAACAAAATGAGATTGTTTGGTATTGTGCAGGGAATAAAAAGAGCATTTATACAGTAACACAATATTTTTCCATAGAGACGGTGTGGTGTGAGGTAATGCACAATTTACAAAGTGAAACAATGCACTGTTACATAGAGACAATGTATACTTGCAGTGAGTCAGCGCAGTGTTACATAGTGAGTGTGCGTGGTATGTGCATAGTTAAGAGTATGTAATCTTTACATAATGGGATACAGTAAGAATTTATATAGACAGTGCAGTACTACACAAACTGTATATAGGACAGAGTTGTGTTACAGAGCAAGACAGTATAAGTTTTACATTCTGAGAGCAATTGTCAACTGTTGCCACAGAGCTGTACTTGATAGTAAGGGCACTGGGATATTTACACAGTGATACTGTGATCTACTTACATATTTAGACAGTGTGGCATTCACACTATAAGACAGTGCAGCATTTATTCAACAAAACTTTGCAGTACCTAGTCACTGAAACGTTGCTACAGTATTCACATATAATAAGCATTTTTCACAAAGTAAACAACAATGTATTTACTCAGTCATTTAGAGACTGCAGTTATTTACACAATGAGAAAGTACTGCAGTATTCATGGAGCAACACAGTAAAGTATTTAGTCAGTGATACAGTGCTCCAGTATTTACATTGACAGTGCATTATTTATTCGGTAACATAATTCAGTATTTACACAATGAGGCAGTGGTACAGTGTTCATGTACTATGGCAATACAGTATTTTCTGAGACAGTGCAATAATTACACAAAGGGGTAATGCAGTATTAAAATAACAACTAAGGTATAAGCATCAGGTAAAACACAAACAGTGCAGTGATTACATAGTGCAGTAGTGTAAGATAGTTTAGCATTTATTTAATAGAGTGCAGTACTTAATGAGATAGTACTTGTGCTATAGTATTCACATAGTGAGATAGTGCAGTACTTAATTTATTGCAGTATTTATAAAGTGAGACAGTGATGTATGATTAATTCATTGCAATACAGAACAGTATTTCCATAGTGAGAGTGCAGTGAGAAGGTTCATTATTCATACTGTGAGAAAATGATGCAGTAGTCAGTTTAGTGCTGTCTCATTGCACACTCTTCTACCAGAGTGTTCACACAGATAAAGACGGTCAGCATTTTATTAGTGCAACAGTGCTGTGCTTGCATAGTGAGACAGTGCAGTATTTGCACATTGAGACATTGTTGCAGTATTCCAAGATGAGGCGGTGCAGCATTTACAACATTAAATTGGTGTGTTTTTATGTAGTGAGGCAGTGTGGTGTTTACACTGTGTGAGTGTGCATCATTTACTCAGTAAAGCAGAACAGTGATAGAATGTTTAAAAGGGAGGCAGAACAGTGATAGAATGTTTAAAAGGGAGACAGAGCAGTAATTACATAGACCATACATAATTTAAACAGTAAGGCAATGCTAAATTCACTTACTAAGAGATGCAGTGTTTACTAAATGAGTTTGTAGTGTTTTGCATGTTAGATGTTCCAGTAGACCTACTGGAGTAAGTATTTAGAGCAGCCATTCAGAGATGCCTTCTCCCGGGGCATTCACCTCCCCTCAGCTGTAAGACTAATTTAAATTCTGTAATTCCCTGAAGGGAGTTCCACACAGCAGTGCTCATTTATCTTGATGTAAAGACCTGTAAAACCTTATCTAAGACTCTGGCACATCATTTGTGGAGTATAGCAGGCTTTTGATATCCATGCAGGATAACCATAGGAACATTCTCGGGGATTATTTTATGTACTTTAATTGTTAGTGTTTACACAGTGAGACAGTGCAGTATTGACAGACACTGTCCAATATTTACACAGCATTATGGCACGTTATTTTTAATGCAAACCATCCTTTACCTAAATCTCGTCTAGTTTTTCTCTTAATAACTCACCTCTTTTGTCCTGCTTTGAGTGCCTCAACAGCTCCTTACTAGATGATTTTGGATGTAATAATTCACCAAGTTGACCACCTGACTTTTTGACTAGCAATAGTTAAGGGCTGAGGAACTAGGACTTGTATAGGCAGAAGGGGATATGTGCAGGGTCTAGCATTCTGCAGAAATCTGGTCAAAGTCCCTAGCAAGAAAAGCAACATGCATGATATCACTGCATAGCAAGCACACACATGCACATCTTGTGCTGGACATCTGTCACTCCCTCTTTACCTGTGGCCACCTACAAGGTACTTGGTCTTCAGCAGAGGTCACACATGCTGTGGTGTTTACCGCACTGTACTCCCAAGCTAGGAGCGAGAGCCTGTCCTCTTGATATCCCAACAACTGACCCTATCTAGGCAGCACATCTATTACTGAGCCACATACAACATAGATGCATGCTTTGCCTCTCCTATGATCAGCAGACTGAAGTAGTGCAGCATTTATATTAAGCAATAATGCAGTCCTCAGTCAGTGATCCATTGCAGTATTTACATAATGAGACAAGGTGGTATTCGCACATTGAGACAGTACAGTATTCATATAGTGACATAGTGAGATGAGGTGGTATTCACACAGTGAGACAGTACAGTATTCATATAGTGGCATAGTGAGACAAGGTCATATTCACACAGTGAGACAGTACAGTATTTATGTACTGGTACAGTGAGACAAGGTGGTATTCACACAGTGAGACAGTGCAGCATTTATTTAGTGACACATTGAGACAGTACAGTATTCATATAGTGACACAGTGAGACAGTACAATATTCATATAGTGACACAGTGAGACAAGGTGGTATTCACACAGTGAGCCAGTACAGTATTCATATAGTGATACAGTGAGACAAGGTGGTATTCACACAGTGAGACAGTGCAGCATTTATTTAGTGACACATTGAAGACAGTACAGTATTCATATAGTGACACAGTGAGACAGTACAATATTCATATAGTGACACAGTGAGACAAGGTGGTATTCACACAGTGAGACAGTACAGTATTCATATAGTGACACAGTGAGACAGTACAGTATTCATAGAGTGATACAGTGAGACAAGGTGGTAGTCACACAGTGAG
The DNA here is from genome assembly GCF_019279795.1 of Protopterus annectens. Lineage (NCBI taxonomy): Eukaryota > Metazoa > Chordata > Ceratodontiformes > Protopteridae > Protopterus > Protopterus annectens. The sequence continues at coordinate 665,517,919 of NC_056750.1, read as the reverse complement.
ACATTGCAGCATTTATTTAGTGACACATTGAGACAGTACAGTGAGACAAGGTGGTATTCACACAGTGAGACAGTGCAGTATTCATATAGTGACAGTGAGACAGTACAATATTCATATAGTGATACAGTGAGACAAGGTGGTATTCACACAGTGAGACAGTACAGTATTCATATAGTGACACAGTACAGTATTCATATAGTGACACAGTACAGTATTTATATAGTGAGACAAGGTGGTATTCACACAGAGACAGTACAGTATTCATATAGTGACATTGTGAGACAAGGTGGTATTCACACAGTGAGACAGTACAGTATTCATATAGTGACACAGTGAGACAGTACAGTATTCATATAGTGATACAGTGAGACAAGGTGGTAGTCACACAGTGAGACATTGCAGCATTTATTTAGTGACACATTGAGACAGTACAGTGAGACAAGGTGGTATTCACACAGTGAGACAGTGCAGTATTCATATAGTGACAGTGAGACAGTACAATATTCATATAGTGATACAGTGAGACAAGGTGGTATTCACACAGTGAGACAGTACAGTATTCATATAGTGACACAGTACAGTATTTATATAGTGAGACAAGGTGGTATTCACACAGAGACAGTACAGTATTCATATAGTGACATTGTGAGACAAGCTGGTATTCACACAGTGAGACAGTACAGTATTCATATAGTGACATAGTCAGACAAGGTGATATTCACACACTGAGACAGTGCAGCATTTATATAGCATGGAAATGGAGTTTTTATACTGTGCCACAGTGTAGTATGTACTCAGTGGGACAATGGGACAATGAACCAGTAATCACATGATGACATAGACTGCAGCTGATGGAGTGAGACAGTGCAGTATTCACTTCGTGATAAAGCATTTGCATAGATAGACCATGAGCTACTTAGTACAGTATTTATTTGGTAAGGCTGTACAGTAGTTAGTAAAATAAGCCAGTGGGGTACTTAAACAATGAGACAGTGCAGTATTTACACAATGAGACAATGTGGTATTTACACTTTGTCACAGTGTAGTATTTATTCAGTGGGACAGTGTACCAGTAATCAGATGGTGATAAAGAGCAGAACTTAACAGATACAGTGCAGTATTCACTCAATGATGCAGTATTTCCTTCATAAGGTAGTGCGGTACTTAGTGCAGTATTTACTTAATAAGGCTATACAGTATTTGTACAGCAAAGTAAAATGGTGAGGTACTTAAGCAATGAGAAAGTGTAGGATTTACACAATGAGACAGTGTGGAACTACATAGTAAGGAAGTCCATTATGTACACTGTGCCACAGAGAAGTATTTACTCACTGGGGTAGTGAACCAGTAATCACATAGTGACAAAGAGAAGAACCTACACTGTGCTGGTACAATATTTACTTAGTGAAGCAGTATAGTGTTTACTCAGTAAGACAATGCAATATTTACACCGAAATAGTGCATTATTAGTTTATTAAGGCAGTACATTATTACACATTAAGGTAGATAAGGTACTTGAGCATTCAGACAATGTAGAATTTACTTAATGAGGCAGTGTACTATATGCAAAGTGAGAGAATACAGTGCATATACAGTAAACAAATGCAAAGTGTATGCATTGAGGTAGGATGGCACTTGCACAGTAAGTCAGTGCATTATTTACTCAGTGAAATAGTTCTCTGTTTATACAGTTAGGCAGTGCATTATTTACTCAGACAGTGCTGCAGTATTTACTAACGGTGTTGTACTTCGACAGTGAGGCAGTGCTGTAACATTGACATAATGAGATATTGCAGTAGTTACCAGAGGAAGTTGTCTTTTCAGAGTGAAACAGTATAGCAATTACTGAGTAAGACCGTGTAGCATATTCATATAGTGAGACATCTCAGTATTTACTTAGCAAGACAGCATTGGAGGACTCTAATGTTGAAGCAGTGCAGTATGTACACAGCAAGACACAATGCAGTATATGCATTGAGATGGATTAGTATTTAAGCAGTGAGAAAATGCAGCATTTACTCAACAATACATTTCAGCAGTATTCACACACACTGAACTATTTTTGCAGTAGTGCTAATAAATGTTTAAACATAGATCTTATTCATTTACAATGTGAGACAGTGCAGTATTTACACAGTGAGACACTCGAGTACTTATGAGTTAGGGCAATATTTACCCAGTGCAGAAGTACAGCATTTTTATTGGCTCAACAGGTAGGTGGCGCTGGAAGATAGGAAGGCTGTGGGTTCTTTTTCTGCTCTATGTGACTGAATTTATGTTCTGTTACTGACATTAAATTAATGTCCCATCTGCCTTAGTTTGTGTTGGCTCAGGTGAATGCAAGCGAGCCCATGGAACTTACTGAAAAGCGAGGCAGGAGTTCCCTAGTGCCTTGGCCAAACTTCCCCTAGTCAGTATAAATAACACCTTGGGTGCCCCTTGAAAAAAAGACCACTGGCCTAGTGGAGCTAATCTTGACAGCCAAGGATAATTAATGAGGCATTGATACAGTGTTCATATAGTGATTCATTGTAGGAATTGCCTAGTAAGACGGTGAAATACTGCAGTTTCTATATAGTGAGACAGGGCTGCAGTATTGTAAGGTGACAGGGCAAATTTTTAACCCACTGATACAATACATGTATACTGTGAGGCCTAAAAGCATTAACTCTGTACAGCAATTCAGTATTGGCAAGTATTTGCAGAGTACTATTTACAATGTGAGACAATGTGATATTTGCTCAGTGAGGCATAGCATCTTTAAATCAGAGAGGCAATGTTGTCCTATAGTACTTGAAGTATGACACACTTCAGTATTATCTCAGTGAGGCAGTGCTACAATATTTACACAGACATAGCACTATTTATTTATCAAATTACTTCAGTGTTTACACTAAAATTATAGTACAATAGTTTCACACTGATAGTGCAGTATTTAGACAATGAGTCAGGGTAACCATTTGAAATGTTGTGACCTACTAGAATCAGACTACTGAGACAACTCAGAATTTGCACAGGCAGTGGAGTATGCAGCTAGTGAGGTGGTACTGTGCTCTTAAAGTAAGCTCAAAGTAAGATAGTGTAGTATTTATTCAGTGAGACAAAAAAGTATTTACTTAGTGAGACCGTACTGCAGTATTCCATGTTGACGCAGTGCAGTGTTTGCACAGTGAAAGCAGTGATGGATGTTTGGGTGTGAGTGTGTGTGTGTGTATATCTATCTCTCTCTCTAAATATATATATATATATATATATATATATATATATATATATATATATATATATATATATGGGTCTATGTAAGATGATCAACTTTTCGGAAACTAGAAAAAATATTGGAGAGACCATGTGACTGTGTTTCCGAAAACTTGAACATCAAAAAAAAAAAAAAAAAGACACAACACTCTACCTTTTTTTTTTTTTTTTACATTTTTGCAGTGGGGCAAGCCCCCCTTCACCCCCACACTCCCTGCAAATTATGTATACCAATTCTGAGATTACACTACACTGAGGAAAAGAGTAAATCCTCACTGTACCAAAAAGCCTGAGTTTTCAAAAACTTGATCATATGGGCTTGACCATATAGAGTAGTTTGAGTTTCTGAAAACTCAATCAACTGATACGTACGCATATATATATATATATATATATATATATATATATATATATATATACATGTGTGTGTGTATTTGCATATTTATATATGTATATATATATATATATATATATATATATATATATATATATATATATATATATACATGTATGTGTACATATATATATATATATATATATATATATATATATATATATATATATGTATACATACGTGTATATATATATATATATATATATATATATATATATATATATACATACGTGTATATATATATGTATGTGTGCATATATATGTGTGTATATACATGCACGTGTATATATATATATATATATATATATATATATATATATATATATATATATATATATATATATATATATATATATATATATATATATGGCTCCCCTTCGGAAAGTCAAATGGCTACAATCTTGAAATGCATATGGTCGAGACCATATGCCCGAAATTGTAGAACCTCGACTGTGTGAATGGGGAACAGCATACAGTACAGAATGGGAGATTTCCCTTTCTTTGCTATAGTGTGATCTCGGAGTTGGAATAAATAAATAGCAGGGGTGTGGGGGGCTTGCCCCCCTGCAAAAACACTTTTTTGTATTTTTTTTTTTGTTCCCTTTCATGAAGTTGAGCTTCAGAAATTCAACCATATGACGTTGGCCATATGCATTTCGAGTTTCGGAATGGTGGACTTTGTGAAGGGGAACCCTATATCTATAGATGTTTGTGTGTGTGTGTGTGTGTGTTTGTGTGTGTGTTTGTGTGTGTGTGTGTGTGTGTGTGTGTGTGTGTGTGTGTGTGTGTGTGTATGTATATATATGGTTCTAGGTTATAACACCGACAGCACACAACATCGACAACGACATCACCGACACCACATCATCGACAGTTCACAAACACGACACCGCACACACTCAACACATCATCACAATAACCAATAAATAAAACAAATTCCCTAACCAAAAACCACACACACAACACAAGCACACCTAAATCCTAACAAACAAACATTAAACCTTACATACACAACTATCCACAACCCTAACCGAAACCCTAACCCTAAGGTCCGTCACTATCGCACACTAACCTAACCCGCGCCCTAACCCTAACTCACTTAACCCTCCTAACCCAAAACAATTCACTACTGCACCCTTACCTAACCCGTGCCCTAACCCTAACTCACTTAACCCGCCCCTAACCCAAAACATTCACTACTGCACCCTTACCTAACCCGCGCCCTAACCCTAACTCACTTAACCTGCCCCTAACCCAAAACATTCACTACTGCACCCGTACCTAACGCGGGCCCTAACCCTAACTCACTTAACCCACCCCTACAGACCGTCAACATCGCACACTTACCTTACTCGCACCCTAATGTCCGTCACTACCGCATACTTACACATCCTTTCCCCATCTCGGTGTTCTCCGCGTCGGTGTTTTCATCCGTCGATCTCCTGGCGTCGGTGATTTCACTGTCGGTCTTCTCATCTGTCGACGTTGTAACCTGGACCCATATATATATATATATATATATATATATATATATATATATATATATATATATAGTGATCTTCCCTTGGTGAGGCACTGCAGCCTTTACAGAGTGGAGCAGTGCAACACTGAATCAGTGAGACACTGGAGTATTTGTTTATTGAATCTGTGCAGTATATACTGACTTCTCCTTCTTCTTCTTTCAGCTTTTTCCTGGTTAGGGGTCACCACAGTGGATCACCTGTCCGCTCATGATTGGCAGTGGAATTTTATGGTGTTGAGTTGGCAGCCCGGCGTCCAACCTTCCACAGAAGGCACAGACATGCACACAGTCACTCCTAGGGCCAATTTAGAGTCTCCAATCCACCTACAGCATGTCTTTGGGATGTGGGAGAAAACCAGAGCACCCGGAGGAAACCCACGCGACCACAGGGAGGACATGCAGACTCTGCACAGAAGTGAAATATTTGCCAAGTGAGTCTACACAGTATATACTCACTGAGACAGTCCAGTATTTGCAAGACAAGTCTGTGTAGCATTTAGTCAATGAGACAGTACTGTAGAATTTACATCACTGAACAACCCCTCCCCCCCCCCCCAACTACTATGGTTTAAGCATAGTATTGTGATTTTTGACCTGAGATTTTGGTTCCTCCTCCTAGATTTACAGACTTTCTTTTAATTTTCCTCATAGGAACAGACCTGTTTGAGTGAATACTTAACTGAAATAGCTTATATGGCAATTTTTTTATCATTACGTCCATGGGATCTAGTATGTAAAGACCTTCTATTCCAAAAAATAAGAAAACTCTCCTCTTTTGGGCTCTCTGCTGTGATTTCTTTTAAAATCCATCTTTGATTTTTAATGTTCAGAGGTTGAGGGTTAGGGGCCATGTAAGACAGCATTTTGTTTACATATCGAGATACTGCAGTATTTATATGGTGAGGCATGTGGCATTTACACAGTAATGCACTGATGCATTTAAATAGTGATACAGTGCTGTATTGATATGATGCCGTTTTTTTCACCTATAATTACCAGTACAGTAACACACTGCTGGAGAACCATTTGTTATCCAATCAGGATGAAGAAAGACAGATATAAAGCCTACATACACATATATATCGCTATATCTATCTTTCTATATCTCTCTTGTTCTCTTTGTGTATGTATATATATATATATATATATATATATATATATATATATATATACACACACACACACACACACACACACACACACACACACACACACATACATATAACAGCAACCAACGATAAACACATGAAATGCATTGTGAGCACTCCAGTGACCAGCTATAAGGAGGCATCTATATATATATCTATATCTATATATATATATATATATATATATATATATATATATATATATATATATATATATATATATATATATATATATATATATATATATATATACATACACACACACACACATACATATAACAGCAACCAACAATAAACACATGAAAACTACAAACATTCATAACAAGTATATGTGCTTACAAATTTGAATAACTGGACCCAACATTTTATTGCAGATACATTTGGAGTAAACATTTTAAGAAAAGAATCAACATTAAAACTCCTGGTCAGAAAATGTAATGTAGTGGTTCAAGTATACAGTTGGTTAAGTCTGGAAATGCATTGTGAGCGCTCCAATGACCAGCTATAAGGAGGCATCCATTCACACAACTTAATCAACCCACACGTTCCCAGTATAATGCAAGGTACGATATACAAGAAAGAAATTAGTAATATCTTGGAATTTTTCATTTTAAAGTGATGTGAAATATAATACTTTGCCTTCTGCAGCTAGTTAAGCAATCCATATGTCATATAGTGCAAGATGGGATGGGGCTGGTTCATAGTAGGACAGGAATTTCTAACATACTGAAAACATTTTTATTTTAAAGTAACATGAAATGTTACTGTTTCACTTTTCTGCTCTTTTGTAAATCTTACAGAACTTCTGCCAGTAATTTTTGTTCAACATGCTATCACATCCATACTCAGCCATACCCTAGGCAAATGGCATACATATATGAGTGCATGTGCACACACACACACACACACACACACCACATCCTAAATTTCTGCCATTAAAGATGGCTGTCATTAGCGCCCTGTTTACCTGCAAGGGGAAATGCGGGTATTTGTCTTGGCTCATTTGAAAATAAATCTCTAAAACTTGCTATATTTCTATTTATTTTATTTATCATCATTTAATTGGGTAACTGAATTAGTCTGAAAGACCTTTTCAGCTATACACTGGGCCATATAGGCAAAGATATACAAGGAATATTTGCGTTATACAAATAAAGAAAACTTGAATTGCAGAGTACAAATTAAAAAGCATTCAGCAGGAGTGCAAAAAATAAAAAGTACAGATCAAAGAAACAAAAGAGACGTTGAATCAATTCTAAGAAAGTGGGCAAAGTAAGCTGGTAATAACTCGTGATGTATTTGCTAATAATGCACAGAGCTAGGCTATAGATTTGTAAATAGAGACAATATAACTGATGAGTTGGAGGCAAAACTCAACCCATGGTTCTTCTGTAAGGAATATAAAGATGTAGTAAAAGTTTTAGTTGTTGCTGAGTTACAAGCACCTATTCTAGAAATGAAAAGAAACAAAATGAACTAAAGGTTATAAGTTTGACTGACCAGCACAATTTAATATGTGTCTTGTGACAGAGAGAGATACATAGACAGGTATTATATAATTATATGCAACATGGTGTTTTACAAAGATCATAGGTTCATAGGTTCATAGGTTGGTACTAGGCTATCAGCCCTAGGGCCTATACAAGCCTAGCCATAACAATTCCCTGGCTATTTCTTCCCACATTATTTACTTTCCTGGACCCCTGTCTAGCAGGGCGACTGACGTGATCCCTGGGGTGAATTTCCTTTCTCCCATCCAAACGTCAAGGTTCCTCTTGAAGAGGTCCAAAGAGGCACTCTGCTTGACATGTATGGGCAATCTATTCCAGAGTCTGGGGAGCCTCTGGGTCAGGAACCTATCCCTCCAGCATGTTTTATTTATTGTGATGACAAGGTTTAGATCCCTGGAGCGTGTAGCTCTGAGGGATTGGGATTTCTTTAAGTGTAGCATGTCCAACAGCTCTGGGTTTGACATGGCCTTGTATGTTAAGCAGAGATCGCCTCTGAGTAGACGATATGCGACAGAGTATAGCTGGAGTTTTTTAAGACGGTCAGCGTAGGGCATCTGCTTTAGGCTTGTGATTCTTTTAGTGAGGTATTTCTGAGGCCTTTCCAGTTGTTGCAGATATCTTGAGAGGTACATACCAAATGGGGCGTTGTATTCTATAATGGGTCTAATGAGGGATGAGTACAGTGGGACAGTGACCTCCTTTTTTCTGGATGAAAAGCCCTTCGTGATGAGGTGTGCCACATAGAAGGATTTCCTGACTGTTGTGGCGATGTGGTTATCGAAGGTGGGACCACTGTCCACCTGTGTCCCTAAGTCTCTTATCACACTTTCTGTGTTTAGTGTACTGCCACCTATATGGTAATTCATGGATACATGTTTTTCCCAAAGGGGATAACAATACATTTCTTGGCATTGAGCTTGAGCCCATGGCTCTGGCACCAAGCATCTGTTTCTGTAAGGCCCTTTTGTAGAGTATCCACATCATTTATAATGGCTCCCAGTTTGCAGTCATCTGCAAACTTTGTTAGCCAGAGTCCCTTAGTGTTGACCTGTACTTCAGAGAAGTAGATGCCAAACAAGAGCGGCCCCAGGACTGAACCCTGAGGTACTCCACTCGTCACTTGTCTGGAGCTGGATTTGGAGTCGGCTACTTTTACAGTGTGGGTTCTATCAGTAAGCCATTTAGCAACCCATTGGGTGACATAGGGATTAATACCCAATTTAGTATGTTTATCTATGATTCCAGAGTGGGGGATGGTGTCAAAGGCCTTGGCAAGATCTAGATAGGCTGTGTGGACCACCTTACCCTTGTCCATGGCTCTGGAGACTGATTCAAAGAAGTCAGTCAGGTTCAGGTGACAAGATCGGCCCTTCACAAACCCAGACTGGGTGGGGTCCAGTGTTTGAAGGTTGCCAATGTCTTTGTTTATAAGTTCCATGATAATATGCTCCATGGCCTTGCAGATAAGGCTTGTCAGACTGATGGGACGGTAGTTTCCGGGATCCAAGGTGGATCCCCCCTTGTGGATTGGGATAACTGTAACTCTGCACCACTCAGTGGGCACGAAACTTGAGGTGAGGCTATGATTAAACATGACACTTAGGTGAGGTGCCAGTTCATATTGTAGTTCATGTAGTACACAGCCCAGGATGTCATCTGGTCCCATGGATGCTGTATTCTTGGCTTTAGAGAGTGCGTTTTGTACCTGTGTGGCCGTTATTACTGGAATTTGGCAGTCTTCCGGTATTGAGATGGGCCATTTAGGGGGTGAGAGGGGGGTGAAGTTGGCACTGAATCGATCTGCCAGGATATTGGCAATATCATTTGGATCAGTATATTTATTGCCATTCTGTTTTAGCTCAGAGCAGATCTGAGCATTGCCATTTAGATTCTTGACATAGTTATAGAATGCTTTATGGTTGTCTTTGGAATCTTTGGCAATTTTATTTTCATAACTAGCTCTGGAGGATTTTATGAGGCATCTCAGTTTCTTACTGAGGCTAGTAAGGGAGTTTTTGCATCCTGGGATTTTCCTCTTTTCTGCAAAAGTTTCTTCCTTTTGTTGTAAAGTTTGTTTATGGCAGGGGACCACCAGATTGGCTTCCTTTTTTTGGATGAGAGCATTTTGGTTCTATTTGGGATGGCACGATTCATGCATGAGTGGATGTGCTTGTACAGTGCCTTAGTGTAGGATTCAGCAGTTGAACTTTCAGTTCGGTCTGCATGGGTGTCATGAAGTTTGTCACTTCTGACTTGAGTAGCATGAAGTTGGCTTTGGAGAAGTTTTTTATGGTGGTTTCTTTACTGGGGGGTGGGGGTGGGATGTGGATGTTAAGGGTGATTAGCTTATGGTCAGACCTGACTAACGAGGGGGTGGCCATAGGTATGGAGCATTGATTTGCCATGTTGGTAATGACCAGGTCTAGGATATTGGAGCCCCTGGTGGGACTATGGATTAGTTGATCCAGGGTGTTGGAATTTATGAATTCCAAGAACCATTGCACAAAGGTGTTGGGACATGAGTAGTTTTCCCAGTTAATGGCAGGGTAGTTAAAATCACCCAGTATTAGGGTGTTTGGTTCTATCTTAATATTTTCCAGTATGTTTAAAAAGGTGTAGTGAGAATCTTGGGGTATGGTGGGGGATCTGTAGCAAGCTACAATTTGGATTGCAGTCTTACCTAGTGTTAGTTGCACTTGGAGAATTTCAGACACATTGTGTTGGCCAACTAGCCTGGTGGTGTGAATTTCCTTGGTGAATATTGACACTCCTCCACCTTTAGTGTTTCGGTCCTGGTTTGGTGGCCGAAAAGTGTGGTAAGAATTGTAGCCTGGTATTGCAGGGGTGCTCTCTGGAGCCTTGAACCAGGTCTCAGTTACTGCACAGATATCGATGTTCTCCATTTTTAGGAGTGCCTCGAGAGAGTGCATTTTGAGGTTTAGACTTCTAGCATTGAGTAGCATTACCTTCAGATTTTGCATGCTTGTACCTGTTACGGTGGTGGTTTTGTCCTTTGAAGTTTGCCTAAAAAAGGCACTATAGGGGTGGCAAGAGCCTTAGCCAGTAACCTGAATCCCGGAGGCGACATGTGCAGACCATCTCTGGCAAAGCATCGTGGTCTGTCAATCATGTCATCCCAGGCAGACAGATACTGGATCCCCTTTGAATGACACCATAAGCTTAGCCAATTGTAGAAGTCAATCATTTTATCCTTATATTGTGGTATCATTCTGGGTGAAGGCAGGATGCTACTCAGGGCTAGGGTCATACCTGCCTGGACCACATGATCCGAGAGCTCTTCCATGTCTCTTTTCATGTAGTCCAGGGAGGTACGTCTCAAGTCATTCACTCCAACATGGACAATGACAGAGTCATATTTGTACTTGTTGTGGAGTGACTTGAGTGCATGCGTTATGTGGCGAATCCTGGCACCTGACAGGCAGCTGACTGTAATTTTCTCCTTATTCAACCTGGTGAGAGGGACATCAGTGTGCCGGACTATAGAGTCACCTATGACTAAAGTGTTAGGTACATTGTCTTGCCTTAGGGGCTGTTGCTGGGTGGCTCACTGGTGTTGTGAACTATGTGGCACATTGGTTGTGATTGGTGTTTGTTTGCATTTCAGCTTCAGAGGTCTTTGTTGCTTGGGCAGGTTACAGTTAAGGGCCTCTGCATATGTGGATTTAGTGTTGCTATATGTGGGTGTTGGTGGTGCGGGTTTAGAAGGGCTATGTGTTGCTTGAGGTGTAGTGTGGGTGTTAACCTTCTCCTCTTGACTGTTTAGCACAATCTTGGGTGGAGAGAGCTTTGCTTCCATTTTGGCTATGTAAGTGCATCTCTCACAGGTTGTAGTGTTGGGTGGTAGGAGGAGAGGGTTGTCTGTGTACATGAGGCAATTGCTGCATTGCCCCAGTATGCCCAGATTCACCAGGTGGACAGGAGAAATCACCGACAGCTGACCCTTGGACATCAACTATTTTGTAAAAGCTTTTTTACATTTGCCATCTTTAATAAGATGCTGTTTGAGAAAATTCTTTAATGAAATATGTTGCTCAGTTGTCTTTTAATTGACATAGGAATGCTATTACAAATGTCAGGCATGACTTTAGAGCATGTTTTCTCACACATGTCGAGATTGAATAAAAGACCTTGTAATTTAGGATCTTAATTATTCCTGAGGGAGTATCTTTGGCTTTTGAAGCTGAGCTTTTTGAGGATAGGGGGAAAGTATCTTCAACAAATAATTTTAAAAGTGAAGGTATTCATAACAAAAGAGGCTCCAGCTGAGACAGGAAGCTAGTAATTTTGTACAAGAGTAACATAATGGTTTTATCTATTACCAGTTCAATGAGTAAATCTGACAGTTGTGTTCCCAGTTAAGTGAAGCACAATGGTATTGTGAGAAGAGCAAAGACCTGTGATTGAGGCAGCATATTTAGCTCTTGGGAAGAGAAAGTTTATGGTTATTGTCCATCAGGCTTCCATGAAGACTGAGTTAGAAACCTTTTATAAACCTTTTAGCTGTCCAGGAACTTTATTAGCCTGGGACTCTTAGTGAGCATTAAAGGTAAAGTTTTGATCAAAAGTAAGTAGGTATTTTTTTAAATGCTTGTTGTAGAGCAGAGGGATACCTGATGGGCCTGTAGAAGTAAGACTTTGAGTGCTCTGTAACTTTAGAGTGACAAAGATCAGTGGTTTCATAGAAGCATCTGTATTACCACCACCCATGTTTTTGCTTCATTCCCTTTAATGTGGTGACCATATATGTATACAAGCATCCAGATTATGTCACAGAGCATACAGACATTATTTACAACATTGTGATCTTACTGCCTAGAGAAGAGATCAGGCCTTCAGTCACTTTAGCTTTTTCACCCCAGTGCTCCGGGTTCAAATCCTTGAGCATTTATGCAATATAGTGACACACTATGCCAGGGAGTGGGTAATTTGGTAACAATCTGAAATGTCATGACTCACTAGAGTGAGTCCCAAAACAGAAACTGAATGGCTGAAGAAAAAGATTTACATATACTAAGTTCAAGATTACTATTTCCCAGAATATTTCCTTTTCTTCAAGGTATTATGATCTTGGATATATATATATATATATATATATATATATATATATATATATATATATATATATATATATATATATATATATATATATATATATATATATATATATATATATATATATATATAAAATATAAATATATATAAATGTGAGGGGGGGTTGCCCCTCACATCTGGGAGTCAAGGGGACTTGAACCCTGCAAAAGGGAGGTTTAAAGAAGAGAGAAGATTGAGGTTCACTGTTCTGTAGTTTTTCTTTGTTTTTCAGCTCATTGGCAGTCACTATTTTGAGTGCCGACATTTCAAGAAGGAGCCAAATAATTCATGCTTGGGACTTGGCTTGTCTACAGTGGCACAGACCATCTGACCAAACTATAGCACTTCACTGTGAATAAAATCTAAATTACTCCAATCTTTCCATGGTGTATCAGTATTGCACAGCAACTTTTATTTTTTTTTATTTATATGTGTACATAAGTTGTCACAGGGAAAATGTCATGCCTATAATAGTTATAGAAAAATGATTGTTTATTTTGTGTTTACTTGAGTCTTCTTTTCATATTATATTCTCATCTGACTTAGCTGGCAGTGAATATTGAATGTTTCTGTTTTATTGATGTCTGAACATTTCTCTGTGTGTCTGTTTCTGCCTATTTATTTGTGTGTGTGTGTCTGTTATGTGCACCAAACAGATCTTCCGCTGATAACTTTTTTACTCTGTGTTCATGAAATCTTGGTTTAATTGTTTTATTTTAATAACTGGTGTGACATTAAATGCCATTATTTCTTTTTACATAAGTTACTGTGGATTAAGATTATTCTTTTTTTTTTAAATGGTGGGACTGGTGTGTGTGTGTTTGGATGCACAATGGATGCCTGTCATATCTGAGACTTATGTTTGCACTTAAATTACTGAGTTGTTTCTATGCAAGTCTGTGCTACTGTTTCTAAAGCTGCTACAATTTATGTGTAATTCAATGTACTGGAGTGGTGACACAATATGAAAAATTACAATATAGGAAAGTATATTTCATGTTCTTAGAAAACATTTGAACAATGCTAGGCAAGTGATCACAGTGACCATATGAAGCTTAGATGTATACACATTTAACTAGATGCACTTAAAAGTTCTTGCCACACTTATGAGTACTTTATAGTGGACACCTCTCAAATCAAACAAGGCTGTACATGATAACCCTATAGACAACTGAGGGGGGAATAAATCCAGCAAGTGTGGATGTTTAAAAGCAAACTAGCATGATGGATTTACAGCATAAATAATCCGCATAGAAAAATTAAGAAAGCTCCTTAACTTGTATAGCAGAACAAAGTACCACCCCCAATTAAGAATGACATCAAACAGAAAAGAAATTAAAAAAGGACATCATAAAAAGTGAAAGCTTCTCATCACCTCAGGCAAGCCACTGAAACCAAAGATATCTACAAATCCTTCTTTAGTTATATCAAGAAAATTAGAAACAACACTCAGCATTGCTCAGAGATTATTTGTAATGGAACGACTTACTCTAATCCAGTGGATGTTGTCTTCATATTGGCAAATGAATTTTGTGTCAACTTTACCCCAGACACATTGATTTCAATCGCACTTATTCCTGATGGATATGTAATATGTTGTGTGTATATGTGATGGTAAGGTGTGCAGGTAATTGAGAATTACAGCGCTATGTTGTTGGGCAGGGCTGACAATCATGAGAGCTGGACTTCTGGTAAAACACTAAGTGGCAGTAATTGCTGGTATTTTGTTCCCCTGTTTGCCATAATGGTGAGTAGTCCCTGAGATGAACTTCTTATAATAATTGAAATACAGCTAATGCTATACAGCTAATGCTGTCTAAATACTCAGATATGATATGAAATATGAATGATGATATTCTATCATATTTAAGAGAATATAGCTTCTACAGTCCTCCACTCTGCATAAAGCAAAGAACTTCTCTTACACTATTTAAACGTAATTGTTATGAATGGATTGGGAACTACAAAGTCACCACCAATTTAGCATGCCTGTCCCTCATGTGTAGGGGAAACTTGTAAATGTCCAAATTTATCCTTGTTCATCCTGTCTCTGGATTATTCATATGCAGGATATAAAGGTTAAAATCTACCATGGGAATGTGGGTCTATATTAAATCAGCGAATGCTTAAAATAGCAAATGCTGATTTATCAACCCTTTAAAAGTGAAAGCATGAAATCCTGAAGTCACGGAACAGCGATTTCTTTTCCCAGGAAAAAGAATCGCTGGGCTGTTTTTGGGACTATGCCATTTCCTCCACTGAGGTGCGATCTCTGAGTTCATATATTTGGTACTTACATATTATCACAACCACCACGTTCAGAATGACTCACTCTGGTGTGGTACTATCGCTGAAAGTGAAAACTACTTCAACGTTGGTACCCTTGTCTAAATCAGTGGCATTTCGTGTAATCAAACTCCCTTTTGCAGCATTTCCTTCCACAGGCAACAACATACTGACTCTGCCTGAAAACAGGAGGATTGCCATTGCCATGTAAGACATTAAATATAATGTTTGCCACATGACAATGTTGTTTTTGCCCCCATCATAACCTGTCATTGTTCGTAAAAGTGTTTTGTCAGTTTCCCTTTCAAGAGGTATTTCCAGTAAAACTTCAGGGAATTGTTTAGTATTTGTAGGATTTTTTTTTGACAAAAATGTCTGGTCGAGCTAAGCTGGTAAACATTGACAGACTTTGTACCAATGTGTGGATCACAGACCCACTCAATGCCGAATTAGGATACAGCCGCTGATGCCTCCGAAATATTCCAAACTATTTCATTTTTTTTTTCCAAATGTCAGTGTATTATCATAAATTTGTACTACAATAATTTCACCATGATACACTTCAATTGTGTTTTGTAACATAACAATCTACACAGTACCACTTTTACTTGTAGTCATGCTGTTTACCCATCTGTAGCATGCACACCTGCAGAGTGAACCGTGTGGAACGTGGTGGTTATGATAATATGTAAGTACTGTATATTTAAGTAGGGGGGGTGTTTTGAAGGGGTTTTTTTTGTTTTGTGGAACAGAAACTTTTGTTCTTGGGAAAAAAATTGCTGTTCCGTGTCTTCGGGATTTCAAGCTTTTGCTTTTAAAGGGTCAATCAGCGTTTGCTATTTTAAGCGTTCAATGATTTAATATAGACTTGGGAATGTGAGGCCAGGCTTTATAACAGCCTCTCAGATCAGCAGCCTCAGAAAGCCCTGTGATCCGATGAACATGTTATTGTATTGTTTTATTTGTTTATTTTATTTATTTCATTTTATTTTTGTTTACTGGAAAATTCACTTTTCATTTAAGGCTTGGGGAGGAAAGCTCTATCATTAATAGTAGTAATTAATTAATTAGTTAATTGTAGTAATACAATCATAATTAAGAAGGAAGTATAATGAAAAAGTTAATGGTAAGAAATCATGCATACATCAATAAATAACTAAGCGAGGACGTCATCAGTCGAAAATGCAGGTCAGTTGTGTAGAACAGGTTTTATAACATCACAATCAATGTTGTACAAGATGCAAGATCACCCTGAGACTTTGAGTCAGTTAAGTAGCAAAAGGGGAAACAGGGCATAGGGTAGGGGAGATAAGTAAGGGAAAGGTAGTGTAGCTTTCTAGTTAATTGAATCTATTTTTATAGGAATAGGGGAAAACTAAAATAAAAAATGGGTAACTCTTTTATTGTTTTTTATTTACACTGAATCCATTGCCTCTGTGTGTATGTGGTTCTTAACCATTTCTTGAGTTAGCAATAACACCATTCAGTATAAGTTTAGATTTGTGGCAACTAATATTTGCCTTTTGATAAATAGTGATTAAACTGTGCTTGAAAAGTCTTCTTTGTTAGCTGCTGGCAGTCTGTGTTTCCTAACTTTTTTACTTTCTTTAGTGTATACCTGCATTTGAAGGGACATAGTTCCAGGCAATAGTTGCTTTTTTGAATTTTCTGAATGCTGCCTTGAGGCATTATGGTGGTAGAACTGAGTTGAGACTTCTCATTATTACAGCAGCAAACAGTTCATAACACTAATATCTTGCATTATTTTTTGCCAATGCATTTGCAAAGGTTGCATTGCAGAATAGAGGTACTATTTTAACAGTGATTATGTTGATGTCTATAATTAGTAAAAGGCTAAGGGTGACTGACATTTAATATGGTCAGCTGTTTTTTGTGGCATTACAGGCAGACTCTTAACAAGAAAATCAGCAAAAGGCATGGGAATGTGATGCAAAACTGAAGGCACATGGCATGAAACTGAGTACAGATAGCTGTAATGGCAGCAAATTGGGTAAATTAAAAACTGAAAATTGAGATAGAAGGGACAATAGTGGTACAAGTTAACAACTTCAAGTATCTGGGAGGGGTGGTTGAGGAGAAGGGAAGTATGAATGAGGAGGTCAAAGCTAGAATCAGAGGGGCTGCAGCCAACTGGCAGAGTGTGATCGGTCATGTATGACAGAAAAATGCCAAAAGCTGAAAAGTAAGGTGTACAAAACATTGGTGTAACCAGTACTACTGCATGGAAATGAAACGTGCACAGTAAAGGCAGAGCAGAAGAGGAAGCTAGTGGTAATGGAGATGAAGTGCCTTGAGATAAGTGGTAGAGTAACCACTGTGGGACAGATGAAGAAATTAGAACATAAGAGCAGAAGCCAAAGTAGGTCCAATTGTAGAAAAGTCCCAAGAGAACAGATTATGGTGGTTTGGGCACAAGTGCAAGAAATCAGAAGACAACCTAGTGAAGAAGATTTGGGACAGACAGGAAGAAGGTGAGAGGAAACAAGGGGGGTATCCAGCAAATCCAGCAAAGAAGTGGATGGACTCTGTGAAAGAAGACCTGCAACAGTCAAGCATGAGTGTCAAAGGAGGTAGGTGAGTGGCACTGAATATGGAGAGATGACAATAAGTGACACATTATGCTGACCCCATGTAAAAAATGGGAAAAAGGGTGTGAAGGTGATGATGATGATGAATCAAGAAGTGGCTCCTGCTTACTATACAAGTGGCAAATAAGAGAATCGAACCCCAGATTGCAGGATGAAACATGCTGGTCATATGGCTTTGTGCTTTTGATGATTAATTTCCCTTAGATGCATAACGTAAATTGACTGGAGCAGGGGAAAGAATGTTTCTAGTCTGTTTGTAGTCTATAGTTTACTTAGGTCTTAAAACAGAAACTCCTCGAGTGTTTTACCATCAAAATTATTTGTTACTGTGTGTTCAGTAATTAGTTGCAGTGGATGGTTACAACAGCTTCAACTCTAGGTTACGAGGCCCAGTAATTATATCCAAAGTTTTTGTTAACGGCAAGATAAAACATATCACTATGAAACTGCTCCAGAATGGCCCCTTTTGAGGGTTCATAGTAAGAAGCCCTTTATTAGGAGATAAGTATATGCACCTACTAATA